>NC_081243.1:966986-1059486 GCF_902713425.1 Acipenser ruthenus | reverse complement strand
GATCCAGCCCTCTGAAATGTCTTTATAACATATAGCACTAGACCCTGATATTGATGCGATCCAGCCCTCTGAAATGTCTTTATAATATACAGCACTAGACCCTGATATCGATGCGATCCAGCCCTCTGAAATGTCTTTTATATTTAGCAGAGCCTGATTTTTTTTCTCTCTCTCTCTCTCTCTCTCTCTCTTTCAATGTCAGGTATTACAGTGATATTCAAGAGACTGTGTCTGGATGCTACCAGGAGATGAACTCAAGTCTCACAGAGCTGTCTGGGGTAAACGAGATTCTGACTCTTGGCATTTTCAAAACCTCTCCCAAGAACCTTTTTATTGCATTTGAAATCCGTGGTATTTTTAATAGTGGCTTTTGCGTGTTTTCAGATTGCTGTTTTTATTTTTCAGAGCTTTGCTTCGGAGATGAACAGCACAGTGGCCCTGCATGAACTCTACAAATACATCAGCAAATACTACAGTGAGGTTTGTGCAAACCGCAGCCCTGGGGTTCACTCGACCTGCAGAGTGGGGCTCCAGCTAGTTCAGTTAAAATAGCAAAGTAGAGTCAAGTGCAATCGTTCGCAACCTGATAGTTATTCTGCAGTATGTTGCATTATACTAGAGTTTTGCATGTCCAGTGGTTTAGAGAAATGGGCTTGTTACCAGTCCTATTGGAAGTGACTCTGCAGCAGCAGTTGTTGATGATGCATAGTTCACCCTCCTAGTCTCTGTAAGTCGCTTTGGATGTACTGTCAGGGCAGCAGTGTGGAGTAGTGGTTAGGGCTCTGGACTCTTGACCGGAGGGTCGTGGGTTCAATCCCAGGTGGGGGGGACACTGCTGCTGTACCCTTGAGCAAGGTACTTTACCTAGATTGCTCCAGTAAAAACCCAACTGTATAAATGGGTAATTGTATGTAAAAAATAATGTGATATCTTGTAACAATTGTAAGTCGTCCTGGATAAGGGCGTCTGCTAAGAAATAAATAATAATACTGTATTGTAAATGGCACTGTTGGTCAGATTAGCCAGGTTTCACTGTGTGTGTGTGTGTGGGTGTGTGTGTGTGGGTGGGTGGGTGTGTCTATATATATATATTTTGATTCTTTTAATTTCCAGATCATCATGGCTTTGGAGGAGGACCCCACAGCACTTAAGATGCAGCTAGCTTACCGACTTCAAAAAGTGTCTGCTTCTGTGGAGAATAAAGTGACAGACTTGTGATGATCTTCAGGAGGATCTGGCTCCGGTTTTAGCAGTGGAAACCAACCGTGTAGCATCTGAGAGGACGGAACACAAGAAAAACGGTTTCGTCAGAGGGACCAGAGACTAGATAAAACAGGAATATCCAGCAGATTTTTTTTTTTTTCTTAAATACAAAGCAGAGGTGAAACCTGGGTGGTTCTTTTTAAAACCCAGGCTGTTTGTTTGATGGGGAAGCAAAAAAAATCTGTGCCTGTCTCTTATCTGCAGTATTTTTTTTTATGATTTTATGAAGTCAATATTCATTCCACCAAACCAAAAAAACATGTTTTTAATCACACCCAACACATTATTCAGCAGGTTTCGTTCCACTTTCTGAAGCGCAGTTAATTGTATATATAATGTTTATAGGGTGATGCAAAACTTTGGCAGAGCTGTACACAGAAAAGCATTAGAAACCGAAACGGCTGTTCTTTCACTCTGAATGTAAATCAGCCCGACTGACACCAGGCACCTGATTTCTGTGGATAGTAATGAAAGCTGAATTTTCACAGGGACTCCGTGCACATGCTTTTCCACAGCGTCAAAGAACTATCCACTCAAACCACGTTTTATAAAAAAACTAAACCTATTTTTCATGTTTGTTTTTTTTCTAATTAATAGAATGCATGTTCTGCACATTTAAGTTGTCACTGATTTTTTTTTCGTTCCAAATGTACCCAAAATTAATTAATTTGAGCATATTCAGCTTCTAATAAGGATATATGTAGGAGGCTGTGTGGTCCAGTGGTTAAAGAAAAGGGGCTTGTAACCAGGAGGTCCCCGGTTCAAATCCCACCTCAGCCACTGACTCGTTGTGCGACCCTGAGCAAGTCACTTCACCTCCTTGTGCTCCGTCTTTCGGGTGAGACGTAGCTGTAAGTGACTCTGCAGCTGATGCATAGTTCACACACCCTAGTCTCTGTAAGTCGCCTTGGATAGAGGCGTCTGCTAAATAAACAAATAATAATAATAATAATAAGCACTTAATTTGTCATGAATTTTAGGACCAGGGTTGTAGACGTTACCAAGATTGGCTGAAGAGGTCCATTCAACAACAACCTGTATATTGGTACAGAGTCTATTTTTTATATATTAAAACAAACAATTTTAGTGCCTCGTATTTTGTGCTATTGTACAGGAGAGATCAATTGTTGTTGTTTGTCTCTGTATAAAATGTTTATATATATATATTATATATATATATATATATATATATATATAATGTCTATAAAAATAATTGTATTTTTGCGTGTGTTCTTGTTTATGTATATGAATTTACTTTTTGTGTGTGTATATATTTAATTAAAATGAGAAATAAAGAATTTCTATCAGGTTACAATGATGAGGAAATGTGTTTTTTTTTTTTACTGTGTGAATGCCGTGACTGCTTTAATGGTTAAATAACTTGGTCGCATGTTTTCGGTAATAGCGAGGTTATTAGAAGGAATGAAACGGTAATTCGTTACCAATTTCTGGAAGACCGCGTTAGTGGATCAAACTGCTATGGAAAGGGGGTCTTCTTGACAAGACTCCTGTTCCACAGCAGTGTCGCCCATTCCAGGTTTTACTACCAGCTTGATCAGTCACAGTGTGTCAGTATTAGTATTATAAAAATGTGTATTTTAATTTACAATACAGCTACTGACCACTTAAAGCCCCAGTGGTTTATAAATATATGCAGGTAAACTGGCTGTTTAAATAATAATAAATAATAATAATAATAATAATAATACGTACAAAAAAATAAATAGTGCATAATTAAAATTATTTGTTCATAACGTTATTAAATAAATAACAGAATAAGTCAAACAAAATGTAAAGAAAATAAAGTTTATTTTGGAGGAAAAAAATAATTCTTGCGTTACAGCTATCAACACGGTCTAGTGTCACTCTTGTCAGTGCGCATGCGCCTCGCCTGTACCCGGACGGGTTGGCAGCTGCTGAAATGCTTTCCTTGAAAGGTAAGAATGTCGCAAGGTCCTTTTAAAAAAAAAAAAATTATAACGTTTAAAACGTCTAAATAAAATGCAAACAGCATTACGCATAAAATCATGAAGGGGAGCTGCGTTTGGGACGGTAAGGACAGCGTGTCTGGGCTGCGTTTCGAATTGCATTAATAATATCATTAATACTGTCCATTTAAATTTGAATTGTGTTTTTGTTTTGTCTCGCAGTTTGTAACGGCAACACCGACACGAACGGCAGCGGCCGCCACTCCAAGAAAAGCAAACGGAAAACCAAGAAACACGACCGTAAGGGCTCGGCAGATTTTACCAGCGAGCGATCCGAGTAAGTGCTCCTGAAATCCGGCGTTAGTGTTTGCAAAATAGACATTTGCATGTATATAATCGTTTACAACTAGCTGGGGACTCCTAATCGGCAGAAATGGGGAGAGTTGACTATAAGGCCGGTGTTATAAATTCAACAAAATAAGGATTTTAAACGCACTAGAATTGTGGATAGGTTTGCTGTGCGACTTGCTAGGTTTGTTAATTGCTGATTACATCAACACATGATTCACAGCAAGATTAGGGGTGTGGAATGTATTGCCCATGTTTTCTTACTCAGAACCCTAACTTAATAAATACCCGGGTATCTTTGAATAGATAAACCTCCAATTAAAAAAAAAAAAAAACGCTGTGTGTTCATGTAGCTGGGAGAGGATCTTGGAAAAAACCACGTAGCGTCTGGAGGGGGAGGGGGGGAGCGGGTGTCGCTGTAGTTTCTCGCTCCCTGCTCGGTTATTTCTGGACCCAGAGCACAACAATGACAGATGCTTGCAAACTAGTCCTGTAGAGTTGGCGTATCTGGGTTCTGAGTCACACTGTCTCTCTTGAGTAAGTTTAACACTCTGCTCAGCACCTCACGCTCAGCCAAATGTGTAAGAGAAGGAGACCAGCAGCTCACTGACACAAAAAAAGGGAGGTGACGCTGTGTGTGTGTGTGTGCAGGGGGGAGTCACACAGTCAGAGGAGCGCAGGGGTCCCCGAGGGTCTCCCCTGGTAAAGGCACGGCCGCGTGGTGTGCAGGGGGGAGTCACACAGTCAGGGGAGCGCAGGGGTCCCCGAGGGTCTCCCCTGGTAAAGGCACGGGCGCGTGGTGTGCAGGGGGGAGTCACACAGTCAGGGGAGCGCAGGGGTCCCCGAGGGTCTCCCCTGGTAAAGGCACGGCCGCGTGGTGTGCAGGGGGGAGTCACACAGTCAGGGCAGCGCAGGGGTCCCCGAGTGTCTCCCCTGGTAAAGGCAGAGCCGCGTGGTGTGCAGGGGGGAGTCACACAGTCAGGGGAGCGCAGGGGTCCCCGAGGGTCTCCCCTGGTAAAGGCACGGCCGCGTCTCCTCATCCCACTACAGAGGGAGGCTGTTTCTCTTTCTCTGCTCCACCAGCACAGAGCAGAGGGAGGCTGTTCAGAGAGTAGAAGAGCCTCCCTTTCTCTTTCTCTTTCTCTACTCCACCAGCACAGAGCAGAGGGAGGCTGTTCAGAGAGTATAAGAGCCTCCCTTTCTCTTTCTCTGCTCCACCAGCACAAAGCAGAGGGAGGCTGTTCAGAGAGTAGAAGAGCCTCCCTTTCTCTTTCTCTTTCTCTGCTCCACCAGCACAGAGCAGAGGGAGGCTGTTCAGAGAGTATAAGAGCCTCTCTTTCTCTTTCTCTGCTCCACCAGCACACAGCAGAGGGAGGCTGCTATACTTCCCATAGTGACAAGACAGCACAGCACTGTGGAGGGAGGGGGAGGGGAGATCTATGTGGTAAAACTATTTGCAAAGAAAAAATTCCTGCAGTTGACCCCATATTGACCCCCCCCACCTCCCCTGGTCTGTCCACGCTGCTGTGGGAGTGCTGGTTTATTTTTAGTCACTGATGTCGTTGTCAGTCTGCCGGTAATTCATCTCTCTCTCTCTCTCTCTCTCTCCTCTCTCGCTCTCTCTCTCTGTGTGGGAGTGAGATCAATGGGTAATTTTGCACCTCATGCTAGACATTCAGGAATTGTATGAGCCGAGACTGATGGCTGGTGGTGACTAATGATTATGTATATAGAAATATACACTGATATTTATTTATGGGGTAACGATGGTTACTGATTTGAACATAATTTAGATCTTTTAGTAGTACAGTAGTTGGCTTTTTTGAATTTTAAAATTTTCGTGAAGTATATGGGAAAGTTACACAGCGGTGTGTAACTCAATATGTTAACGTCACATTATTCAGCAGGTTTCATTCGACTTTATGAAGCAGAATTAGTTCATTCTATAGGGTGATGCAAAATTTTTAGCCAGAGCTGTGAATGATTTATTTCGTAAGAAATAATCATTGTAGTTTCTTTCTTTTCTTTATTTCTTTCTTTCTATCTATCTTTTTTTTCTTTCTTTCTTTTCATTTATTCAGGCCACAGAGCCCCAGCAACAACGAGCTCTCTCAGATTTTCAGCCAACCTCTGCCCGTCACTCCTCTGGAGACCCTGCCCCCTCTCCCTCGGACTCCGCCCCCTCTCCTTCAGACCCCGCCTCCCCCAGACTTCACTCCGCCCCCCGCGGTGCAGCTGGGATCTGACGATGAGGAGCAAGAAGATCCAACTGATTACTGCAGAGGTAGAGGAAGAGGGCTCCTGGTCTGCGAAGGAATTCAAATTGAGACAATAATAATAATAATAATAATATTAATAATTGTGATTGTTCAACTGTGGGGCAACAGGGCAGCAGTGTGGAGTAGTGGTTAGGGCTCTGGACTCTTGACCGGAGTACCCCGGGGGGGGGTGGGGGGGGGTCAAAATTTTGGATCCGAACACAGCACTTGACCTTCCCCTGGATGAAAGAGGAGGCCTTGCACAGTTTGGTTGCACTGGCTCCTATAGGGTCCGAATGCAGACAGAAACAGACTTTCTTCTTTATCTGTTAAGATAATGAATCAGTCCTTGGAAATCCTGGCATGTGATTGGTTAAAACTTTCTTCTTTATATTATTATTAATTTCTTAGCAGGCGCCCTTATCCAGGGCGACTTACAATTGTTACAAGATATCACATTATTTTTACATATAATTACCCATTTATACAGTTGGGTTTTTACTGGAGCAATCTAGGTAAAGTACCTTGCTCAAGGGTACAGCAGCAGTGTCCCCCACCTGGGATTGAACCCACGACCCTCCGGTTAAGAGTCCAGAGCCCTAACCACTACTCCACACTGCTGCCCCTTATTAAGATATATATATTTGTGTGTCTTTCTTTTAGGTGGGTATTACCCGGTGAAGATCGGAGACTTTTTTAATGGACGCTATCATGTCGTGAGAAAATTAGGATGGGGCCACTTCTCGACAGTGTGGCTGTGTTGGGATATCCAGTAAGTACTGCTATTGTATTCAATGTATTTCACGTTTCGATTTTTCAGTGTGTCAGTTTTTCCGTTAAGTATCTGGGGGGGAAAACTACAAAGCGGTGTGTAATTCTGCGGAGGCTGTGCGGTCCAGTGGTTAAAGAAACAGACTTGTAACCAGGAGGTCCCCGGTTCAAATCCCACCTCAGCCACTGACTCATTGCGTGACCCTGAGCAAGACACTTCACCTCCTTGTGCTCCGTCTTTCGGGTGAGACGTAGTTGTAAGTGACACTGCAGCTGATGCATAGTTTACACACCCTAGTCTCTGTAAGTCGCTTGGATAAAGGCGTCTGCTAAATAAACAATAATAATAATAATAATAATTCAATATGTTAACGTCTCGTTGTTATTCAGTGGGTTTCATTCGACTTCTGAAGCAAAACGAGTTCATTCTATACCTAACGAAAAAACGGACACTTTGAAAAACATGCAACTTTTCGAAATCTAACATGAAATACTACTGTTCTGGCTTTTTTGTTTTTAAGCAATATCATTTTGTAGTTTATTTGATTACACGATGTTAAATAAAAGATCTAAATTATTTTCATGTATGTTCTAGGTGACGCAGAGCTGCATGCGAATGATGTTTTTTAGACCATTAATAAACAGATCTTCATAGAAACCACGTTTCTTGTTTTGTGTCGTCCTCCCTTTGTCCAGTCGGAAGAGGTTTGTTGCTTTGAAGGTTGTGAAAAGCGCCCCTCACTACACAGAGACTGCCCTGGATGAGATCAAGCTGTTGAAATGTGTGAGTATGAAAAACTAATACATACAGCCCCATGAGACTGGTGTGCTGTGCAGAGGGTCTCGCACTGTCCATGATGGTACAGAATAATTCAATGTAACACAATACAACTGGGACCATAAGAGACCCAACACTTCCTGTAAATATACCCTAAAACCAAGAAGGGCTTCATAAAGAGGGGCTTTTAATTCTGCTCCCAGATCTCCTATTTTAACTGTGGTTTGTGTAAGCTGCCTGGTTCTGTCACGGTCTCCTGCAGGTGCGCGACAGCGACCCAACGGATCCCAAACGAGAGACGATCGTTCAGCTCATCGATGATTTCAAAATCTCCGGCGTGAACGGAGTGCGTATCCTTGCGGGCTGTTCAGCCTCTGATCTCGCAAACCGCACAGCGAAGAGAGACGTGTGACTTCTAGTGAAACGTATACAATACATAAAACCTATTGGAAGTGACTCTGCAGCAGCAGCAGCAGCAGTTGTTGATGATGCAGAGTTCACCCTCCTAGTCTCTAAGTCACTTTGGATAAAAGCGTCTGCTAAATAATTCACATTTCTTATAGGATCCCAAAGCGCTAAACCAAAAAATATATATATATATATATATATATATATATATATATAACCTTTAAATGAAAAACAGTCTAATACAAAATGTTATCATTATTATCGGACATTATCGAATACACAACCTATATATATATATTTTTAAATCTATTCGACTATTGTTTTGTGTTTTTGTTTTTCTATGACTGTCCTGCGAGATCTGTTTTGCCTTGACCAGCTGTCTCTCCCAGATGTGTGCATGGTACTGGAAGTGCTGGGCCACCAGTTACTGAAGTGGATCATCAAGTCAAACTACATGGGCCTCCCCATCCCATGTGTGAAAAGCATTCTGAGACAGGTACTGAACTGCAGACCCTGATACTGATGCGATCCACCCCTCTGAAATGTCTTTATAATATACAGCACTAGACCCTGATATTGATGCGATCCAGCCCTCTGAAATGTCTTTATAATATACAGCACTAGACCCTGATATTGATGTGATCCAGCCCTCTGAAATGTCTTTATAATATACAGCACTAGACCCTGATATTGATGCGATCCAGCCCTCTGAAATGTCTTTATAATATACAGCACTAGACCCTGATATTGATGCGATCCAGCCCTCTGAAATGTCTTTATAATATACAGCACTAGACCCTGATATTGATGCGATCCAGCCCTCTGAAATGTCTTTATAATATACAGCAGACCCTGATACTGATGCAATCCAATCCAGCAGGAGTCCTGTTCCAATCCCTGCAGTGGATTGAGAAACTCTCAACTCCATTCTCTCTGTTTCCTTTTCCTTAGGTTTTGCAGGGCTTGGATTACCTGCACACAAAGTGCAAGGTCATCCACACAGACATCAAACCAGAGAACATCCTCATGTGCGTCGATGACGTCTACATCCGCAGAATGGCTGCCGAGGCAACCGTGTGGCAACAGTCCGGAGCCCCGCCCCCCTCGGGGTCCTCAGGTAACCACGCCCGCTGCGGGGCGTCCGCGAATCTGCCTGTTTTGTTTACCTTTGCCTAGCTGTGTTCTGTCTTGCGTGTTTTGCTGTGCCTTCGACCTCGGGAGGGGGTGAATTGCTGTTTTTACATTTCCAATTCTTTTTTAAAATCAATTCCCGTTGCCTTTTTTATCAATTCCCAACACGTCGTTGATCAAAATTGCAACACAGCTTCTCCTTCAGTCACTGATCAAACTCTCACTTCGCAAGAAAATTGTGTGTTGTCTGTAAATAAATCATGTTCGCCTGCAGGGGGCGTATCACCCACCGTCTCGATCTCCTGCCTGTCACTCAGCAGCGAATGCACGCACCCACACGGCAGACAGCTACCCCTGTCGCAAGCATCAGTACCCTGGATCTTTCTAAACAAGGGATTTAGGGAAGCTCCCTAATAAAAGATGAATCTCAAAACAATAATTCTGTGAATATAGTCATTGTTACAGCTGTGTTTTAATGGCATTTTAAAACTGGATTCATTCCTCTGACTTCTTACATATCAATTAGCATCGGCATGAAATGAAAACAGTTGGCCAATTACTATTGTCTCTAAAAATTCCTTCGAAGGAAAAAAAAACACTTTTTTTTCCTAATTTCCTTTCTCTCTCTGCCTCTGCCTCTGTCTATCTCCTCTCTGCTTCCTTCCTGTATCCTGTCGCCTCACTTCCTGTATCCTGTCGCCTCACTTCCTGCTTCAGTAAGCACCGCCCCTCGCGAGAAACAGGTACGTCACCATTTCATGAGTTCTATTAATTCATTCATTAAAAAATTGAGGACCACAGCTCTAACCATTAAGCCACACTGACTGATGGCCAGTATTGGGATGTTGTTGAGTACTGCATAGACGGGGGTTAATATTATCAATATTATTTATGCATCAAAGGATTATTATCTATTTATTACAAATATTTTTTTTTCATGACGCACCGACCCTCAAAATTGCTAGAGTTAATTTATTAGTGCAATTCATATTATTATATGTGCATCATAGGACCCATTGATTGTTATTCATTCATTCATTTATTATTTACAAAGACATTGATTTTCACGAAGCTCTTTTCCTCAACTTGCTAGAGGTTTGTGTTGATGATGCAGGACGTCAGAGTCCTTCTCGGTAGACTCTGGGTAAGACGAGCTCTGAGCTCCAGGCTTGTGTCTTGTGAACTCCGAGGGGTGAACAAACAGCACTCTTTCTGTCCGGGGGAAAACCTTCTCCCCCAGCGCACAGATTTCTTTTCTGTATCTTGCTTTTATTTAATGATAAGACACACCTGAGCTTGTTAGCTAGACACACTGGGGGCTGAGCAAGCTGGTAGTAAAACCTGGACTGGATCACGCTGCTGTGCAGTAGGTTTTAAATTTCCATTCCTGAAATTTACATACACGTTTTAAGGAGGGTTAACGCAAGATATATATTTTTTTTTAATCAATTGTCTTCTCTGTCTGGCTGTCTGTCCTCTTGTCTTGGCCCTACTGCGTCTCTGTGTGGCTTAATGGTTTAGAGCTGTGGACTGGGAGCAGGGGGAGGATTCAATCAAAACAATACAGCATTTCAACAGTGCTTTTAAAATCAAACACCCAATCATAAACCCTCCAAATACTGTTTTAAGACTTCTAGTGGAAACGTTTGCCGTTGAATTTATGAAGTTTCTTTTAGTGTTTCTGTTGAAGACGCTGAGAAAGACTTCTAGTGGAAACATTTGCCGTTGAATTTATGAAGTTTCTTTTAGTGTTTCTGTTGAAGACGCTGAGAAAAGACTTCTAGTGGAAAAGTCGTTCAATTTCTTTGATATTCTTAAACCACATTTTGTGTTAAATAACAGTAATTAACAGCAGTTTGTTCACCCTTCTGGTCTGCCTGGCCTGTTTGTATCTCGTGAGGTTTATTTTAACTTCTAGCACACAAATCACCAGTTGGTTGATTCTAATATGCAGCTGATGTTCGACAGCCCATATTAGCAGCTTTGACGTGCTTAGAAAAAAAAACTGGATTTGAGATGATGATTTTCTCCTGCATCCCTTCTAAAATATATATATATATTTATGTAGCTGTGTGCAAAATGTATTGAGACACCAAGATTTGTCATCCTTTCATATACCCGCCTGCATGAAAACCTGGGTGTGAGAATTTCCGCTCAGTAATCAAGGGTTATAAAATCAACAGGCTCTCCTCATGTGTGAAAATGTTAGACCGCTTTGTGCTTTAATGCGATGAACGGCTTCTGAAAAGTCTCCTGCATTTTACGATCTGTGGCTCCATGTTTCTTTTTCTCTTGCTGGTTTGAAATGAATTGCACGCATGGCCTATTAAAGTCATCCTTTAAATTAGACAATCACTCATTTGCTTATATATATATATATATATAATAGATGGGCTTCATTGAGTTACAGGAAAATAATTCCATCTAGGGTTTCTGTGACGTCATAATCTACGAGAGCGAGTTTATAAACTGTCGCAGAGACCTGAGATGGAATTGTTTTCCTGTAACTCGCTGAAGAGGCCCATCTATTATTTTTTATAATCCATGGATACCCCTGTGATGCTGATATTAAAGAAGACGAGGTTCTGAAGCACAGTTTGGTTTTTTTAAACATCGTGTTTCAGCGCTGTACTGACGTTCTGTGTCGTTATCCGTTAGAGCTTCAGCTTTATTTGTTCTATTGACTTTACCTTGTTTTAATTTCCCGTTCCTCTCCAGTTTCTCTGAGATTTTTTTTAATGTATTCTCATTTTGTTGATCATTAATGAACATTTCTGTACTGTGGGTGTCAAGTGATTGAAAACGAGACCTGTTGTGTTTTGAATTGAAAGCGATGGTCTCGAGGAGTCGAATGGGTCAAAGTTCAAGTATATTTTCCTCTAGAGGAATTATCACTTTTTGACGTCACTACTGTGCAAAATATAGCCTTCATCCATTTAGCCTTCATCCATTTATATATAATATTGCTCAAAAGAGGCAACTTCTTCCCAGAGTTTAACTTTGTCAAGGGAAAGTGTGTTTGAAAGCAAACAGCAGAGGTACTTCTAGGCTTTGGATGCCATGGCAACCACACTCCCTTATTTCTGTGAAATCTATTAATGTTTTGTGATGTCATTCACTACATAGCTAACGATGCAACAATCTACTGTTCCTTAATATTTAAAGCTCCAGGCATCGTGGGATTGAGTATTTATCTGTTTATCTTTCTTCATTTTTCTGTATTGTACATTTATCTAAATCTGTTCAGCTTCTTTTAGTGTTTCTATTGAAGACGCTGAGAAAGACTTCTAGTGGAAACGTTTGCCGTTGAATTTATGAAGTTTCTTTCAGTGTTTCTATTGAAGACACTGAGAGAGACTTCCAGTGGAAACGTTTGCCGTTGAATTTATGAAGTTTCTTTTAGTGTTTCTATTGAAGATGCTGAGAAAGACTTCTAGTGGAAACGTTTGCCGTTGAATTTATGAAGTTTCTTTTAGTGTTTCTATTGAAGACGCTGAGAAAGACTTCTAGTGGAAACGCTTGCCATTGCATCTGTTCTTTTAGGTCCATCATATTGAGTTTTATTTATCCACTCGCACAGAAGCAGGAGAACAGTTCTGAAGTTTATCAAACAGATTTATAACATCAGGTTTACATGAATGAATGACACTGAGCGAGAGTTGAGAAAATTCCTCTCGGACTAAACCATTTACAGTAGGACGGGGGGAGGGGGGGGGGTTTGTCCAGCTCTCTCTGACCTGCAGCAAGCTTACATTTAGCGGACAGACTGGAGTATTATGTGTGTGTCCCCCTCTCTCTCTCTGTCTCTCCACACAGACGGGAAAGGTTTCGAAGAACAAGAAGAAAAAGCTGAAGAAGAAGGCGAAACGGCAGGAGAGGCTGCTGGAGGAGAGGCTGCAGGATATTCAGAGAATGGAGGAGATTGACGGGACGCCGCGGCACCCCCTGAGCCCCCCTCTCCCTCCCCCTCCCCCCGCACCCCCTCTTCAACGGGGGCGCCCTGGCCCTGTGCGCTCCCCCTGGAGAGAGAGCCTGCTGCTGGAGGAGCCAGATCGAGGGGAGGAGAGAGAGAAATACGCCGAGGAGTGTGAGCAGCAGCAAATAATAATAATAATAATAATAATACTAGACTTCATTGAGGGGAGCTCTGAACCCCAGGACTGGGCGCAGCAGCAGCAGCAGCAGCAGCAGCAGGGCTAGTGTGAGTTTCTAACCCTGCTCAAACTCCTGGCTCCTGATCATTTCAATAATAATAATAATAATACTAGACTTCATTGAGGGGAGCTCTGAACCCCAGGACTGGGTGCAGCAGCAGCAGCAGCAGCAGCAGGGCTAGTGTGAGTTTCTAACCCTGCTCAAACTCCTGGCTCCTGATCATTTCAGTAATAGACTTCAAAAACAATCCATTTATTGTGCTTGTAAGTGCAGTTAGTTTTACTATGAGTTATTTTATTTTTTTAAAATTTAGTCGTTGCCAATTATTTTATTATTTTCTCCCAATTTGGCATATCCAATTATTTTTAGGCTCAGCTCACCGCTGCCACCCCCGCGCTGACTCGGGAGGGGCGAAGATGAACACACGCTGTCCTCTGAAGCGTGTGCCGTCAGCCGCCTGCTTCTTTACACGCTGCAGACTCACCGTGCAGCCGCCTCAGAGCTACAGCGTCGGAGGACAACGCAGCTCTGGGTAGCTTACAGGCAAGCCCGCAGGAGCTCGGCCAAACCACAGGGGGCGCTAGTGCGCAGTGAGCTGAGGACACCCTGAAATAACAAACATTTCAAGGAGTGCTAATCAATGTGATTTTCTCTCTCTCTCTCTCTCTCTCGCTAGACACCAACTCTCAGTTCCGCACCCAGCTGGCAAACACCAAGGTGGACGGCTGCCGTGGCGACAGCGGAGGGGGCGTGACCTGCAGCCCTCCCAGCACCTCCTCCTCCGGCGTTGGATTGGAGGGGAGCAATGGCCACGCCCCCTCGGGGTTCAGTCGCTTCACCAGTCCCGACTCTCAGCTCTCGGGAATATCGGGGTCCCTGTTCTCCCCCACCTCGGGATCGGCGATATCGGGGTACTCCACGGAGCAGGACCTGCGGAGGAGCAACCTGTCCCCTAACGGTGAGGGGAGAGATGCTGGGCCACAGGGTGACATCATCCAACCGTACTGAACACTCAGTAGGGCTGAAGACGTTTGCCGTTGAATTTATGAAGTTTCTTTTAGTGTTTCTATTGAAGACGCTGAGAAAGACTTCTAGTGGAAACGTTTGCCGTTGAATTTATGAAGTTTCTTTTAGTGTTTCTACTGAAGACGCTGAGAGAGACTTCTAGTGGAAACGCTTGCCATTGAATTTTTGTTAATTTAATATTAATTTAATATTTCACCACAGGGTGTCACTGTTGTTTATTATTGTTTCATCATTGCAGTTGATACAGTTTTGTAACGTCTGTCAATGGAGGCAGGAAAAAAATCACGTTTTTAGATTAAACAAATTTTGTGTAATAATGAAAACCAGGGATGGGAATAAGAATCCTATTGCACAGCAGCTTCATCCATTCCAGGTTTTACTACCAGCTTGATCAGCCCCCAGTGTGTCTAGGTAACAAGCTCAGGTGTGTCTTACTATTAAACTCATAGTAAAACCAGGAATGGATCAAACTGCTGTGCAACGGGAGTCTCATTGCTCTCCCTGAAAAGAAAGCTAATCTGTCTGTCTGCTTGCCTGTCTGCCTGTCTGTCTGCCTGTCTGTCTGCCTGCCTCCCTGTCTGTCTGCCTGCCTCCCTGTCTGTCTGCCTGCCTGTCTGTCTGTCTGTCTGCTTGCCTCCCTGTCTGTCTGTCTGCTTGCCCGCCTCTCTGTCTGTCTGCTTGCCCGCCTCTCTGTCTGTCTGCTTGCCTCCCTGTCTGTCTGTCTGCGTGCCTCCCTGTCTGTCTGTCTGCGTGCCTCCCTGTCTGTCTGTCTGCTTGCCCCCCTGTCTGTCTGCGTGCCTCCCTGTCTGTCTGTCTGCGTGCCTCCCTGTCTGTCTGTCTGCGTGCCTCCCTGTCTGTCTGTCTGCTTGCCCCCCTGTCTGTCTGCTTGCCTCCCTGTCTGTCTGTCTGCTTGTCTGTCTGTCTCGTGCTGTGCACGGTAACTCTCTTCAGTTTGAAGCAGCCTCTCGTCAGTAACGTGTATGTGTTCTTCAGCTTTCAGTTCCGCAGACTTCCTGGTGAATCCACTGGAGCCGCAGAACGCTGATAAAATCCAGATCAAGATTGCTGACCTGGGCAACGCCTGCTGGGTGGTAAGAGATTGTCCTTCGTGTTGCTGTGACACTCAATCCCAATCGCCTTTAAGAAGTATTTAATAGACTCGCTGGTCCAGTGGTTAGAGCAAGGGGCTCGATACCAGGAGGTTCAAATCCACTGACTCCCTGTGTGTGTGTGTGTGTGTGTGTGTGTGTGTGTGTGTGTGTGTGTGTGTGTGTGACCCTGAGCAAGTCACTGAACCTCCTTGTGCTCCGTCCTTCGGATGAGACGTCAAACAAACGAGGTCCTATTGGAAGTGACTCTGCAGCAGCAGCAGCAGTTGTTGATGATGCAGAGTTCACCCTCCTAGTCTCTGTAAGTCTCTTTGGATAAAAGCATCTGCTGAATGACTTTATGAATGCCTTGATTTGAAAAGCTGTCCTTCCCTCGCCTTTACAACCCAGTACCAAAATCAGTTACCTCCCCACTCCCTCCCCTAGCACAAGCACTTCACGGAAGATATCCAGACCAGACAGTACCGGTCCCTGGAGGTTCTGATCGGTGCCAGCTACGGGACCCCTGCGGACATCTGGAGCACCGCTTGCATGGTGAGGGGGGGGGTCCAAACGGGCCAGACCAGACCTGGGCTCAACTAATAATATATTCTGTATCGCATTGAGAATTTACAAGAAGGGGGTCAGCGAGTCCTGAATTCAACTGCAATTCGTAGTTAATTGTCACTTAAAACTGTAACAAACATTTACTTGGTTTCGGTTCAGCCAGGCCAGCTTGCAATTCGTCTGTCTGCGTGGGAAAGTGCTTGCCTGTTCAGTCATGAATTCTGTGATTTGCTTTCGCCTGCATGGGCGTTTGATTAAGAACATAAGAACATAAGAAAGTTTACAAACGAGAGGAGGCCCCATTCGGCCCGTCTTGCTCGTTTGGTTGTTAGTAGCTTATTGATCCCAGAATCTCATCAAGCAGCTTCTTGAAGGATCCCAGGGTGTCAGCTTCAACAACATTACTGGGGAGTTGGTTCCAGACCCTCACAATTCTCAGTGTAAAAAAGTGCCTCCTATTTTCTGTTCTGAATGCCCCTTTATCTAATCTCCATTTGTGACCCCTGGTCCTTGTTTCTTTTTTCAGGTCAAAAAAGTCCCCTGGGTCGACATTGTCAATACCTTTTAGGATTTTGAATGTTTGAATCAGATCACCGCGTAGTCTTCTTTGTTCAAGGCTGAATAGATTCAATTCTTTTAGCCTGTCTGCATACGACATGCCTTTTAAACCCGGGATAATTCTGGTTGCTCTTCTTTGCACTCTTTCTAGAGCAGCAATATCCTTTTTGTAACGAGGTGACCAGGACTGAACACAGTATTCTAGGTGAGGTCTTACTAATGCAGTATTCTGTGCTTCTCTCCTGTCTTGGTAGGCATTCGAGCTGGCAACAGGAGACTACCTGTTTGAACCGCACTCTGGTGAAGATTACACAAGAGATGAAGGTAACAACTTCTCTGTGTTTGTTAATCTCTCCACTCTGGGCAGGGATGGAAATCAGACTCCTGTTGCATAGTGAAACCAGGACTGGATCACACTGCTGTGCAGCGGGAGTCTGATTCGCAGCCCTGGACTGAACCCCTGACTTTGTTTGTTTGTTTTCAGATCACATCGCACACATCATTGAGCTGCTGGGAGAGATCCCACCCCATTGCGCTCTGTCTGGACGCTATTCCCGGGAATACTTCAACAGGAAAGGTGAAAAGGGCCGGCCACAATTCCATAATATTATTATTATTATTATTATTATTATTATTATTATTATTATTATTATTATTATTATTATTATTATTATTGTTGTTGTTTTTATTTATTTATTTTTTAAACCAGGATAAAATGATTTCTGTTTCTTCTTCTTTCTCTCTCCCCGTCTCTGTCCCTCTCCCCCCCCGGTCTCTCTCTTTCTCTCTCTCTCCCCCTCTCTCTCCCCCTCTCTCCCTCTCCCTCCTCTCTCTCTCTGTGCCCCCTCTCTCCCCCCCTCTCTCTCTGTGCCCCTCTCTCCCCCCCTCTCTCTCTGTGCCCCTCTCTCCCCCTGTCTCTCCCCCCTCACTCTCTATGCCCCTCTCCCCCCTCTCTCCCCCCCGTGTCCCTCTCTCTCTCCCCCTCATCCCTCTCTCTCTCCCCCTCATCCCTCTCTCTCCCCCTCTCTGTGCTGTGACCCTCTCTCCCTCTCCCCCTCTCCCTCTCCCCCTCTCTCTCTCTGTGCCCCTATCTCCCCCCTCTCTCTCTCTGAGCCCCTCTCTCCCCCCTCTCTCCCCATCTCTCTCTCCCTGCCTCTCCCCCTGTCTCTCCCCCCTCACTCTCTGTGCCCCTCTCCCCCCTCTCTCTCTCTCCCCCTCTCTGTCTCTCTCTCCCCCCCTCTCTGTGACCCTCTCTCCCTCTCTCTCTCTCTCTCTCTCTCTCCCCCCCACTCCCCCTCTCTGTGTCCCTCTCTCCCTGTCTCTCTCTCCCCCTCTCTCCCCCCTTGCCTCGCCCCCTGCAGGTCAGCTGAGGCACATCTCCTGTCTGAAGCCCTGGGGTCTCTTCGAGGTCCTGCTGGAGAAGTACGAGTGGCCCCTGGAGCAGGCCGCCCAGCTCAGCGACTTCCTGCTTCCCATGATGCACTTTGTGCCCGAGAAGAGAGCCACAGCCGCACAGTGTCTGCAGCACCCGTGGCTGAACTCCTAAAACCAGCCACGACCCCCGTCCGAGGAGCCCGACACAGTACAATGCGTCCAT
The DNA here is from genome assembly GCF_902713425.1 of Acipenser ruthenus. Lineage (NCBI taxonomy): Eukaryota > Metazoa > Chordata > Actinopteri > Acipenseriformes > Acipenseridae > Acipenser > Acipenser ruthenus. The sequence continues at coordinate 1,041,610 of NC_081243.1, read as the reverse complement.
CATTAATGCAGTCGCTTTATAGAATACATTCGAACATGCCTCTGCTGTAACCCTTCCAGGATTTGCTTGTCACAGAAGAGAGGGAGCAAGTAAACGCGGTATTCCTTCGAAACGAGAAATCAGTTTAGAAAGTATTTTTTATATATAGCGCCTTCCCTTCAACCTCAACACAAAACCAGAGCGCTCTCATGTACAATCCCACTGCCACAAATGGTGTTCTGCATGTTCTTATATCAAGGAGCCACTAGGAATGGACGGAGTCTGTCGTTCTTGGAGGTAGGGTGGCCATGATACACGAAGGACCTTTATAAGTTTTACAGCAACTTTTTGTTTTGTTTTGAATCATAAGAATTGAAGAAGGAATCTGTGCTGGGATATATTGTGAAAAGTGTTGAACATAAGAACGTTTACAAACGAGAGGAGGCCCCATTCAGCCCATCTTGCTCGTTTGGTTGTTAGCAGCTTATTGATCCCAGAATCTCATCAAGCAGCTTCTTGAAGGATCCCAGGGTGTCAGCTTCAACAACATTACTGATAGAGGGATCCTGCTAATCAATACACCTTTACCGCTAAGACTTTTGGGAGAGACGGCACCACAATCCTCAAAATAGGACGCCTGTCTCCAAACATCGATACAACTGAGGACAGCTTTTTAACTACACCCCCCCACCCCCACCCCCCTTTAGAAAAAGGAACAGCTGTTCACTATGATTCACAAACGCTTGCCATGAGATCTATGGTTTTCTTTTTCAAGAGGTGATTGTTTTAAAAATAATAATAATAATAATAATATACTTTTTTTCAGTGCCTTGATAAAGAAAGAATTTGGGATTTTTTTTTTTTTTTTTTTTAGCACAAACATAATTTTTTTTTTAAAGAATAAAAAATGTGAATAAAATTTGACTCCTGTTCCATAGCAGTTTCACTACGAGGTTAATAATAAGACACACCTGAGCTTGTTACTCTTAGTAAAACCTGGAATGGATGACACTGCTGTGCAATAGGAGTCTTTTAAATTCCCTAATTTACCCCCTGAACTCAAATGGCCCTCTATCTCACTGCTTGACGAGACCGCTGGGCTGCAGTGTGTGAAGCAACAGTTGTTGATGATGCAGAATTCACCCTCCTAGTCTCTGTAATTTAATTTGTAGTAATAAAGACAAAAGAAGAATAATCGTATGTATGTACTGTGGTGGATTAAACAGTTTGAAATAGTGTTCATTTTAACCGCTGCGGTGGTCTGTGTGTTTATTTTGAATTTTTTATTTATTATTGATTTCTTAGCAGACGCCCTTCTCCAGGGCGACTTACAATTATTACAAGATATCACATTATTTTTTACATACAATTCCGCATTTATACAGTTGGGTTTTTTATTGGAGCAATCTGGGTAAAGTACCTTGCTCAAGGGTACGGCAGCAGTGTCCCCCGCACCTGGGACTGAACCCACGACCCTCCGGTCAAGAGTCCAGAGCCCTAACCACTACTCCCACACTGCTGCCTGTTTATTTAATTATTTAACCAGGAAAGTCTTACTGAGATTTAGACTCTTTTTCACAAGGAAGAAGGTGGCAGATCATACACCCAAAAAAACACACAACGTTGCTGCAGGAAAACAAACCAAATAATTTTTACATCCCCCATAGAATACACACTTAAACATTACATGCTGCAGATCCTTATAGCACATTTACATTTATATATATATATATATATAAAATGTATGCAGTATTATACAAGTGTTTGAATTTACATAATTTTTTTTCAGTTCGGTTTGAGTGTATTGGTTTCCAAAACCTCACACAGCCGCTCCTTGCTGGGCAGTAGCCAGGGTCCTGGCTGCATGGTGCTCTTTACCAGTGGCCCCTGGTCTTTAAAAAGCAGGTACCCATCTACCTGTCTGTCTGACGCGGCTTCTGGGCTTGTGGGTCGCTGGGGTCCCTGCTTTCCACTGGCTGTTGAACTCTCTCCAAATCCCTCCTCTTCACTGCTCCCGTCCGTCCTGCTCCAGGAAGGGGTGCGTTCTTGTTTGGGGGTGTCCGGGGGTCCCTCTAATGAATTCCGAATGCCGCTGCCCCCATTTTCTATTTTCCTGCTGCTTTCTAGAGACTTTGATCGCTTGTCCGCCTTCCCTTTCTGCTCCCTCGCTCTCCTCCTACCCCTCTGTCTGCCTCCCTCCTCCCACGCCTCTCTGTCCCGGGACGGACTCTGACTGCTCCCCTTCCCTCCTCCCCCCCTGTGTCTCCTGGGCTCCCTCTGCGAGGGGGCAGGGGTGCGGAGGCTGGAAGGGGCTGCAGCAGCAGCTGTCCACATCTTCTTCCTCGTCCTGTCTCTCTCTTCCTCTTTGAGTTTCGACCTCCTGGGACTCTCCTCCTCCTCCTCTATCGCTCCAGGGTTCTCTGACCCTGGCCTGATTCTGTGCCCTACTGGAGCCGTCTGGGCCCGGGGAGTGAGGTGCGGGTTGGGGCTCCCGTCCCTGAATTCAGGGCCTGTGGGGCGGGGGAGAGTGGCGAGGGTAGAAGACGACAAGAGATATCATTAATATATACTTGGGTTGTTGAGTGGTTGTCTTTTGTCTAAATAGCACCTGCTCGTGCCAGTCTAGACATAGTAACTGATTTAGAGTATATCACACCTAATAGTCTATACAGTCTAGATAGATAAATGTATGTATGTATGAAGTATGTATGAAGTCCAGCCGTCTTCCTTATGTTGAATCGGATTTTGTCACACTTGCACTTGCTTGAACCAAAGTCGTTGTATTTATCTTGCTCTTAATTGTATTATTACTTGTACTGTGATTCTTGAAATGTATTTTTGTTTACGACTGTAAGTCGCCCTGGATAAGGGCGTCTGCTAAGAAATAAATAATAATAATAATAATAATAATAATAATAATAATAATAATAATGTTGTCACATGGGGTAACTAACAGCATGCAGTACCAGCGGGGTGACCACTAGAGGCCGCTGGTCTACAACAATCGACTTGAGAGCGATACACTGGAGAGCCGGCGTGCCAGCAGCGAAAAAGGATCCGTGCCAATAAGTCGAGATTTCTCCAGGTAAACCGCTTCGCAAAGGTAACCATTAATAAGTTAATATATATATATATATATGTATGTATAATTTTAAAAAGGTAATGTAGGTACACAGATGTGAAAAATTGATTTTAAAAAAAATGGATCAATTTTTTCCAATTTCAAATTTTTGGTGTGTCTGCATTATTTTCGAATTTTGCTCCTTTTGGTAGGCAAAATATTTTTTTGGCATGTTTTAAAAGATTACAATTCTGAAGACGTGCTTTTGACCGAAACTTCCTGAAATAAAATTTAAAAAAAAAAAAATTCTAATCCTCACTCTCACCTTTGCCCTCGCGCCTCGTCACAAACCCGCACCCCTTGTCCTGCCTCCTCCGCTCCACCTCCAAGCCCCATGGGGACCCCTCCCGGGTCACGGCTTCCTGTCCCGGCTGCGCACTTCCTGTGGGGCCCGCCGCGTTCAGCCATTCACGGGGCTCCAGGGTCAAAGTCAAGGGAACCGGTTCCAGGAAGCTGGTGCTATTCACGAGGGCCTTTTTGAACTCCAGTGTGGGCACTGGGACTGGGGACAGCTTGTCCGGGCTGTCAGACTTATTCGGTTCTGTGCCATTTTCACTGCAGTTCGAACTGGGTTCTTTGAAGCTGGGGGTCTTGGGCAGCTGGTTTAACTGGGAGCCGTTCTGGGACGAGCGGAGAGAGAGAGGGGATCGGAGAGAGGCTGTGGGGGAGGGGAAGACAACATGAAACTCTTTGCAGTTATGCAGGGATATACTGGTTTCACTGGGAGTTTAATAATCAGACACACCTGAGCTTGTTGCCTAGACACACTGGGGGCTGATCAAGCTGGTAGTAAAACCTGGAACGGATTACACGGCCGTGCGACAGGAGTCTTACTTCAATCCTTGATTTGTGCCCTCCTCCCTCCTCCCCTCTTACCCTCTCTGTACACCAGCAGCACCACGTCCCCTTCCCTGATGTGCTCCTGCAGCACCTTCTCCAGCTGTGGGACGCTCAGACTCTGCACGCTGGCCCCGTTCACCTTCACAATGACGTCTCCCGACTCCAAGACTGGACACTGTTTCCTGTCCAGCACCCTCTTCACCACTGCCAGCCCGCCCCCGGGCCCTCCCTGTCCCACCGTGAACCCCGCCCCCTGCTCGCTGCGTCCAATCGGCACGGGGATGTACTCCCCGCCCACTTCCGGAACCCCAGCCTGGGCAGCCAAGCCCGGATTGGTGTTGCCGGGGCAACCCCGGAATCCGCAGTCTGTTCTGTGTTCCGCATCTGTCGTCGGCTGCAAAGGAGGCACCGGTTGCTGTTTTGATGCCCCAGAATCTGTTCTCGAGGCTGGGGTCATTCCTGCCGTCCCTCCCCTCTCTCCTCCAGCTCCTGGTTTGATGGGGAGTGGGTTAGTGAGTTTCAGGTTGGGTTTGCTGCAGCCAGCCAGTGCAGCCCTATTGGAGGAAAAACAAACCAACCAAAAGACAATTACTGACCGTACAGCCAAACCCCTTTTTAATATCACTACAAAAGGGACTTTGAAGGGGACACAAAGGATGAGAGTCTGCTTGACTTGGTCTCTTCTAGTTTCAATAACACTGATGAAGGCACTGGAGCCCAAACGCTGGTCTGCTTGACTCGGTCTCTTCTAGTTTCAATAACACTGATGAAGGCACTGGAGCCCAAACGCTGGTCTGCTTGACTCGGTCTCTTCTAGTTTCAATAACACTGATGAAGGCACTAGAGCCCAAACGCTGGTCTGCTTGACTCTGTCTCTTCTAGTTTCAATAACACTGATGAAGGCACTGGAGCCCAAACGCTGGTCTGCTTGACTCGGCCTCTTCTAGTTTCAATAACACTGATGAAGGCACTAGAGCCCAAACGCTGGTCTGCTTGACTCTGTCTCTTCTAGTTTCAATAACACTGATGAAGGCACTGGAGCCCAAACGCTGGTCTGCTTGACTCGGTCTCTTCTAGTTTCAATAACACTGATGAAGGCACTGGAGCCCAAACGCTGGTCTGCTTGACTCGGTCTCTTCTAGTCTCAGGTCTATCACGCTGATGAAGGGAGGCACTAGAGTCCAGACGCGTATCCAGATGATCTTACCTCTGGTTGCATATTGAAGAGTGATCAAGGGCGCTGTGGGAGGCAGGCAGGCCGTTCAGGCTGCTGGCATTCTGCACTCCGTTACTGGGAATGCTGGGAATGCTGGGGTACCCGTTGGATCTGCCGGATTCGTCCTGTAGGGGATCGCTGGTCGCCGAGGAGTCGGCTTTCAGTTTGGGGCAACCATCGGGGTTATAGAGCATTGGGTACCCCCTTCTTAGAACGAGGTCCACGCTGTGGCCACTGGGCACTGACTTGAGCATCTCTACTGCCTCCTTGTGGGACATTCCCAGAACGCAGGTGTCATTGACAAAGACCAGGATATCAGCTGTAGGGGGAGAAGGGGACAGTACAGCACTTACACAGAGCAAAGGGTTAGAAACTCACACTAGCCCTGCTGCTGCTGCTGCTGCACCCAGTCCTGGGGTTCAGAGCTCCCCTCAATGAAGTCTATTATTATTAATATTGAAATGATCAGGAGCCAGGAGTTTGAGCAGGGTTAGAAACTCACACTAGCCCTGCTGCTGCTGCTGCTGCTGCTGCACCCAGTCCTGGGGTGAAGTCTATTATTATTATTATTATTATTATTATTATTATTATTATTATTATTATTGAAATGATCAGGAGCCAGGAGTTTGAGCAGGGTGGGACACTTTTATAAGGGTTAGTTTACCATGGTTTGTTTTTTAATATGCTTTACCAGACCTCTCTGTGCTTTACAATGCTTCCCTATGCTTTACCACACCTCTCTGTGTTTTACAATGCTTCCCTATGCTTTCACTGTGCTTTATTACACTTTGATATGCTTTTACTGTGATGTTTTCTTAAGACACTGAGAAAGACTCCAGTTTTGGGGTACCTGTGCGCAAGGCTGTGGGGCCCCCAGGGGTCACACTGTACACCTGCAGGAACTCCTGGGGCTGGCTGCCCCCCACCAGGTTGAACCCGAATCCTTGAGGCCCCTTGGAGAGGCGTGTGTAGACAGAGTACCCCTTCAGCTCCGACGCCTTATCAGTGAACCTAGACATCTCTGAGGAGGGAGGAGAGAGGAGAGGAGAGAGAGGCGAGAGGAGAGAGAGGCGAGAGGAGAGGAGAGGAGAGGAGAGCGTCAGTGACATACAGTACTGGTGAACCATCAGCTCTGTCTTATTAGGACAGACAGACAGACAGACAGACTCTGTGTGTTCCCAGCTCTCAGTCTTTCTTACTTTCTGTCTTGTTCTGCGTCTCCTTGGTCTGTGTTCTGGGATCCAGCCAAGTGTCTGTCTTGCCGCTGTGACTGGAAAATAAATAAATAGAGTTATAAAAATCCAAGTGTGCTTTACCATACCTCTCTGTGCTTTACAATGCTTCCCTGTTCTTTACCAGACCTCTCTGTGCTTTACAATGCTTCCCTATGCTTTACCAGACCTCTCTGTGCTTTACAATGCTTCCCTATGCTTTACCAGACCTCTCTGTGCTTTACAATGCTTCCCTATGCTTTACCAGACCTCTCTGTGTTTTACAATGCTTCCCTATGCTTTACCAGACCTCTCTGTGCTTTACAATGCTCCCCTATGCTTTACCAGACCTCTCTGTGTTTTACAATGCTTGCCTATGCTTTACCAGACCTCTCTTTGCTTTACAATGCTTCCCTATGCTTTACCAGACCTCTCTGTGCTTTACAATGCTTCCCTATGCTTTACCAGACCTCTCTGTGCTTTACAATGCTCCCCTATGCTTTACCAGACCTCTCTGTGTTTTACAATGCTTGCCTATGCTTTACCAGACCTCTCTGTGCTTTACAATGCTTCCCTATGCTTTACCAGACCTCTCTGTGCTTTACAATGCTTCCCTATGCTTTACCAGACCTCTCTGTGCTTTACAATGCTTCCCTATGCTTTACCAGACCTCTCTGTGCTTTACAATGCTTCCCTATGCTTTACCAGACCTCTCTGTGCTTTACAATGCTTCCCTATGCTTTACCAGACCTCTCTGTGCTTTACAATGCTTCCCTATGCTTTACCAGACCTCTCTGTGCTTTACAATGCTTCCCTATGCTTTACCAGACCTCTCTGTGCTTTACAATGCTTCCCTATGCTTTACCAGACCTCTCTGTGCTTTACAATGCTTCCCTATGCTTTACCAGACCTCTCTGTGCTTTACAATGCTTCCCTATGCTTTACCAGACCTCTCTGTGCTTCACAATGCTTCCCTATGCTTTACCAGACCTCTCTGTGCTTTACAATGCTTCCCTATGCTTTACCAGACCTCTCTGTGCTTTACAATGCTTCCCTATGCTTTACCAGACCTCTCTGTGCTTCACAATGCTTCCCTATGCTTTACCAGACCTCTCTGTGCTTTACAATGCTTCCCTATGCTTTACCAGACCTCTCTGTGCTTTACAATGCTTCCCTGTTCTTTACCAGACCTCTCTGTGCTTTACAATGCTTCCCTATGCTTTACCAGACCTCTCTGTGCTTTACAATGCTTCCCTATGCTTTACCAGACCTCTCTGTGCTTTACAATGCTCCCCTATGCTTTACCAGACCTCTCTGTGTTTTACAATGCTTGCCTATGCTTTACCAGACCTCTCTTTGCTTTACAATGCTTCCCTATGCTTTACCAGACCTCTCTGTGCTTTACAATGCTTCCCTATGCTTTACCAGACCTCTCTGTGCTTTACAATGCTCCCCTATGCTTTACCAGACCTCTCTGTGTTTTACAATGCTTGCCTATGCTTTACCAGACCTCTCTGTGCTTTACAATGCTTCCCTATGCTTTACCAGACCTCTCTGTGCTTTACAATGCTTCCCTATGCTTTACCAGACCTCTCTGTGCTTTACAATGCTTCCCTATGCTTTACCAGACCTCTCTGTGCTTTACAATGCTTCCCTATGCTTTACCAGACCTCTCTGTGCTTTACAATGCTTCCCTATGCTTTACCAGACCTCTCTGTGCTTTACAATGCTTCCCTATGCTTTACCAGACCTCTCTGTGCTTTACAATGCTTCCCTATGCTTTACCAGACCTCTCTGTGCTTTACAATGCTTCCCTATGCTTTACCAGACCTCTCTGTGCTTTACAATGCTTCCCTATGCTTTACCAGACCTCTCTGTGCTTCACAATGCTTCCCTATGCTTTACCAGACCTCTCTGTGCTTTACAATGCTTCCCTATGCTTTACCAGACCTCTCTGTGCTTTACAATGCTTCCCTATGCTTTACCAGACCTCTCTGTGCTTCACAATGCTTCCCTATGCTTTACCAGACCTCTCTGTGCTTTACAATGCTTCCCTATGCTTTACCAGACCTCTCTGTGCTTTACAATGCTTCCCTATGCTTTACCAGACCTCTCTGTGCTTTACAATGCTTCCCTATGCTTTACCAGACCTCTCTGTGCTTTACAATGCTTCCCTATGCTTTACCAGACCTCTCTGTGCTTTACAATGCTTCCCTATGCTTTACCAGACCTCTCTGTGCTTTACAATGCTTCCCTATGCTTTACCAGACCTCTCTGTGCTTTACAATGCTTCCCTATGCTTTACCAGACCTCTCTGTGCTTTACAATGCTTCCCTATGCTTTACCAGACCTCTCTGTGCTTTACAATGCTTCCCTATGCTTTACCACACCTCTCTGTGCTTTACAATGCTTCCCTATGCTTTACCAGACCTCTCTGTGCTTTACAATGCTTCCCTATGCTTTACCACACCTCTCTGTGCTTTACAATGCTTCCCTATGCTTTACCAGACCTCTCTGTGCTTTACAATGCTTCCCTATGCTTTACCAGACCTCTCTGTGCTTTACAATGCTTCCCTATGCTTTACCAGACCTCTCTGTGCTTTACAATGCTTCCCTATGCTTTACCAGACCTCCCTGTGCTTTACAATGCTTCCCTATGCTTTACCAGACCTCTCTGTGCTTTACAATGCTTCCCTATGCTTTACCAGACCTCTCTGTGCTTTACAATGCTTCCCTATGCTTTACCAGACCTCTCTGTGCTTTACAATGCTTCCCTATGCTTTACCAGACCTCTCTGTGCTTTACAATGCTTCCCTATGCTTTACCAGACCTCTCTGTGCTTTACAGTGCTTCCCTATGCTTTACCAGACCTCTCTGTGCTTTACAGTGCTTCCCTATGCTTTACCAGACCTCTCTGTGCTTTACAATGCTTCCCTATGCTTTACCAGACCTCCCTGTGCTTTACAATGCTTCCCTATGCTTTACCAGACCTCTCTGTGCTTTACAATGCTTCCCTATGCTTTACCAGACCTCTCTGTGCTTTACAATGCTTCCCTATGCTTTACCAGACCTCTCTGTGCTTTACAATGCTTCCCTATGCTTTACCAGACCTCTCTGTGCTTTACAATGCTTCCCTATGCTTTACCAGACCTCTCTGTGCTTTACAATGCTTCCCTATGCTTTACCAGACCTCTCTGTGCTTTACAGTGCTTCCCTATGCTTTACCAGACCTCTCTGTGCTTTACAATGCTTCCCTATGCTTTACCAGACCTCTCTGTGCTTTACAATGCTTCCCTATGCTTTACCAGACCTCTCTGTGCTTTACAATGCTTCCCTATGCTTTACCAGACCTCTCTGTGCTTTACAGTGCTTCCCTATGCTTTACCAGACCTCTCTGTGCTTTACAATGCTTCCCTATGCTTTACCAGACCTCTCTGTGCTTTACAATGCTTCCCTATGCTTTACCAGACCTCTCTGTGCTTTACAATGCTTTCCTATGCTTTACCAGACCTCTCTGTGCTTTACAATGCTTCCCTATGCTTTACCAGACCTCTCTGTGCTTTACAGTGCTTCCCTATGCTTTACCAGACCTCTCTGTGCTTTACAATGCTTCCCTATGCTTTACCAGACCTCTCTGTGCTTTACAGTGCTTCCCTATGCTTTACCAGACCTCCCTGTGCTTTACAATGCTTCACTATGCTTTACCAGACCTCTCTGTGCTTTACAATGCTTCCCTATGCTTTACCACACCTCTCTGTGCTTTACAATGCTTCCCTGTGCTTTACCAGACCTCTCTGTGCTTCACAATGCTTCACTGTACTTTACCTGGTATATCTGCAGCCTGGTTTATCTGAAGCAGGGTCAATGCTCAGTCCACAGAGCAGTTCTGTAGTAGGACCCTGTCGCTCTCTCATGAAGCAGGGCTCCTCGCTCGCGCTGAACCCCGTCTCCCAGTTCCCCCGCACAGCGTCCCCTTCGTTCTCCAGCTCGCTGCCCTCCCCTGCGCTCGAGTCACGCGATTGGCTGGGGGACAGCGGGGGGGCGGGGTTATTTGCCACACAGCCACCTGTGACTGGACGAGAAGAATTCTTCACTTTAAACACACCCTGATAGACCCCACATCCCTTATAAAACTGTACTGTGCTGAATTGTAATGGAATATAATGGAATGGAATGTATTGTGCTGTATTGTATTGTCCAGTATTGTACTGTCCTGTCCTGTACTGTATTGTCCAGTCCTGTATTGTATTGTATTGTATTGTCCTGTCCTGTCCTGTCCTGTCCTGTCCTGTCCTGTCCTGTCTTGTATTGTATTGTATTGTATTGTATTGTCCTGTCCTGTGTTTGCTCACCGGGCAGGCCCGAGTCTCCCTCCTCACTCCTGTCCTCGTCCTCTCCCACTTTCTCCAGGTTGCTCAGGGACTTGCTGCGGGTGTTGAATTTCTGCAGCAGGGTGCGGTGCTCCTGGTACGAGATGGGGGGGCTGTCCTGTCCAATCTGCAGCGGCCGGGGGGTCCCGTAATAATTCCCTGAGTGGGGAGGGGGGCTGCAGTTTGAACAGACTCCTGTCTGCTTTCACAGACCCTGATTAACACTAATGTTGGAGGACCTCATTTGAAATGGTTGTCTAAGGTAAGCTAGCTCAACATCTCAAGCAGGTTCTGTGAAAGCAGCCATAAACTTTTAACCCTTTAGCGTAAAGGTGTCGTTTTGAGATCGCCTATTTTACTGCACAATATCTGTGTTTTTAGGCCTTTTGCATAGATATCCACATCCAGTATTCGATTACAGAGGTTTGTAAGACATCCACGAGTTTAAAACAGCAAGTTTTCTGTGCTGTTTACTTTTCTTTCTGCAGAGCTGAAAGAGGGATTTTGTCTGAAACAAATATTTTTTTTTAACATCTCAAATTTCATACCCAATTTCTAATTAATTCAGCAAAAATGTTACCTTTGAACATGCCGCTCTCCAGCAGCGCCCCACTCTCTTTCAGGGAGAAGTAGTCCTGGATGCTTACAAAATTATAATCCACCCCGGCGATCTCCCCGTCCCGCAGCGGTCTGGTCGTGCCTGGAACAAAACCAAACTTCAGCACAAAACAGCAAGACTTCTGAGCATGTTTAGGAGGCTGTGTGGGTCCAGTGGTTAAAGAAAAGGGCTTGTAACCAGGAGGTCCCCGGTTCAAATCCCACCTCAGCCACTGAGTCATTGTGTGACCCTGAGCAAGTCACTTCACCTCCTTGTGCTCCGTCCTTCGGACGAGACGTCAAACAAACGAGCTCCTATTGGAAGTGACTCTGCAGCAGCAGCAGTTGTTGATGATGCATAGTTCACCCCCTAGTCTCTGCGAGTCCCCCCAGCCCCACTCACATGGCAGAGCTCTCAGGTAAAGATTCTCTCTGATCACTTGTTGCAGCTGGCTGTCCACAGACCCGGGAGTGAAGCATTTACTGAGGTAGAGACACAAGTCCTTACAGAGGCTGGGCCCTGCAATGGAAAACATAAATACAGCAAAATAAATACAGACAGACAGACAGACGCAGTCAGACAGCCCTTACCTGGAGGGACTGTCTTAATGAAGACGGGGTGGGGGCAGCTGTGCAGGACCCCGTTCACGTCCCCCAGCGTCAGCCCCAGCACGGGGGTCTCCCCAATTTCCAGGACCAGGTCTCCCAGCCGGGCCTCGCACCCCCGGATCTCCAGGATGAAGGGGAACTCCCCGTGGTCAGCCCCGCCCCCTAGGGCCACGCCCATCTCGCCCGAGGCCTCGTTTAGAGGCACCAGACTCTCTTGAATTTTGCTGCGCCAGTGGAACCTCCTCACGGCGGCTTTCGACATCTGAGAGAAACAGCGAGACAGATGCGGTGCCGTTTTTATTGAAACTTTAACTGGGAAAGTCCTGTTTAGATTAAAAAAATGTTTTTTTGGGGGGTTTTTTTCACGGTAGACCGCGCATGTGGCATATCATACGAAGAGCACGCACGCACGCACGCACGCACGCACGCCTTCATATGAGCACAACCGATACAATCACATTACAAAAACAAAACAAAACAAAAAGGTCCTCGTTTTGTCGGCACCTCTATGAAGCGCTTCCTCGCTTTGTCACGTCAGAATTTTTCGCGTCACAAATTGCAAATCTGCAGGGATTTAAATCAGACTCCTATTTGCACAGCAGTGTGATCCAGTCCAGGTTTTACTACCAGCTTGATCAGCCCCCAGTGTGTCTAGGCAACAAGCTCAGGTGTGTCTTATTATTAAACTCCTAGTGAAACCAGGCATGGATCAAACCGCCGTGAAAACGGGATTCTGATTTCCATTCCTGATCTGTAACAACTATTTATGACGGGACTCGGGGGGCGGGGGCGGGGGGGGGGTTGAGATACCATCATATCTTTATTGATGTAATAATCTGTTTATTCATTTACGTTTCTTATCGGACGGTTAAAGTCTGTTCTGGATGTTTTTGACCTTTAACCTCTCTCCAAGTACTGTCAGTCTCTCGAGATAAGAAGTAGGCACGCAGTTTAAACTCGCAACTATTATTATTATTATTATTATTATTATTTATAATAATATCCAGGGCGACTTACAATTGTTACAAGATATCACATTATTTTTACATACAATTACCCATTTATACAGTTGGGTTTTTACTGGAGCAATCTAGGTAAAGTACCTTGCTCAAGGGTACAACAGCAGTGTCACCCCCACCTGGGATTGAACCCACGACCCTCCGGTCAAGAGTCCAGAGCCCTAACCACTACTCCACACTGCTGCCCTATTGTGACCGAGTTAGATTCTTACCCCTAATAATCCTAATACGGATTAATGCTTAATTAGGCCATCTCAATGCAAGACTATGTGCTAATGTCACCTGCATTTTAAAAAAGCGCTGTATTAACATTCCTCCCCCTTAACAACTATCTCCCGTAATAAAGCGACAGAAAGATTAAAAGAGAAAGATATACATTGCAGATCATTTTTACTCGGTCGGCTAGCTAAACTGGGGGAGCATCGCATTCCCACAGTGGAAACAAGTCAGGGCGCCTTTTATAAGGAGGCTGTGCGGTCCAGTGGTTACAGAAAAGGGCTTGTAACCAGGAGGTCCCCGGTTCAAATCCCACCTCAGTCACTGACTCACTGTGTGACCCTGAGCAAGTCACTTCACCTCCTTGTGCTCCGTCTTTCGGGTGAGACGTAGTTGTAAGTGACTCTGCAGCTGATGCATAGTTCACACACCCTAGTCTCTGTAAGTCGCCTTGGATAAAGGCGTCTGCTAAATAATAATAATAATAATAAAACAGCAAGACTTGTCTATGCTTTTAGTACGGGGCCGCTTTAGGGCTGCTGTGATAACAACAGGTAACCCACGAGTTAGAAAATTCATTCATTTAGAAAACGCTAAAACGAAATGACAAAAAAAAAATGCTTGCAGTCTCTCGATGCCTCTTCACGAACTGCAGCGGCGAATGAGTTGAGCGTTTCTGAATTCAGCCCTGTCGAGCATTTCAGGTTTAAAGTCGATGTGATTTTACTTGTATAGCGCCTTTCATAGTCCTTCATCTGCAAAGTCATGTCTGTGGCTCTGCTGTAACAAAACTGAATCGACAAAAGTCCAGCGCATTGTTTTATTACAACAGCAATGCCACTGAGCTCTGAATAAGTGATTTTAAAAAGTCATTTAGCTGGGTGGAAAAAGCAATGCTGTAAACTCTGCAGTTATAAACAAGTTGTCTTGTAAAACTATATATATATATATATATATATATATATATATCTCAAAGAGCCAGCTGCCAAACGTTTCGATATGTATATACGACGTTGTGAAAGACAGGAAAAAAAACTCACCGTTGTCCTTTTCTATCGTATCTTCTTCATGAATAATAATTCCTCCTCGCAAAAGAGTTTTCTTTGTATTTATTTATTTTTCCCTTTAAATGAGATGTTAATTATAAAAGCGTTCACGCGTGACGTGGGTTTAGTTAGTTGGAACGCTTCGCACGTCACACGCAGGCGGGGCGGGTTGGTTGGCAGGTTACAAGCCCTACACTCAGAAGAAAAAGTTTGACTTGTTTCCTCCTTTTGAATTTACACAACGCCATAAAAAAATGCGATAAAAGCAATTAAACGAGAGCGCAATAAAACGACAAAGACACGCCTCTCGGGAGCCTGCGTGGGAGAGAGATGGGACAATGTAAATCTAGACTAGACGCACTCACGGGAAAGCTGTTAAAATGTGTATAATAATAATAATACTAATAATAATAATAATAATAATAATAATAATAAACTACTCCAAAAGGGCGTCAAAGTATGTTTGTCTGAGACCGAGTCATTCAGATATCTGTGAATGCGTCTGTTGTTCTAATATATATATTTTTGTATTATATATGAAAAAAAATAACGCACACACACACACAAAAAAACTACAATACGTTGCTTTTTAATTCCCTTTGTGGGGTTTCTTTTTCGTTAAAGAAATCGTGCAGCTGTTTGCAGTGCGCTTTGAATGAGTTACCGGCTGCCAGGTTCATAAAAGTGACAGGCAGAGCGTCAATAATTCAAAGGCGAGCTGCATTTATTGTAGTGCTAAATATATATATATATTTACATTGTTCTTACAGGAATGGGGAACAGGGACACACAGCAGTGGGTAGATTTTCGTGGAACAAAACACAGCCTTCACCCACTTGCAGGATTGAGCGTGTGCGTGCGTGCGTAATGCGTGCGTAAAATAGCACAGTAACTGTCCCACAAACTGCGAGAAAATATTCAAATCAGACAATTTGTACTAAACATCTTTGCCAGGCTAGCCCTCTTAAGATACACAGCAATCAACAAATACAGAACACTTCATCATTTTTTTTAAAAATTGTATTGGATATATTTTCACTTTTGAAAACAAAACAAAACCAAAAAATTAGTTATCTTTATTTATTTATTTATTTTTATAATAGAAAAAGGCACAAAACATACAATTCAAACTGTCCTCCCACGGTTCATATTTCCTGTATTGCATTTTATTTAATTTTTTTCACACAAAAGGTAAAGTAACACAAAAAAAACCCCTCCAAGCCTGAAAGAGCGACTCCTCGCGTTATTAAATAATTAACAGGCTCCATACAGAGGTGCGAGAGGTTCAGTTCAGTAATTATAAAGGTTGCGAATCAGACTCCCGTTCCACAGCGGTGTGATCCAGTCCTGGTTTCACTGGGAGTTTAATAATAAGACACACCTGAGCTTGTTACCTAGACACACTGGGGGCTGATCAAGCTGGTAGTAAAACCTGGACTGGATCACACTGCTGTGCAATAGGAGTCTTACTTCCACCCCTGCTATGCAAAGCTAGTTTCTAGTCACCCCTGGCTCTCTGGGTGCATCTCTGCTTCCCTCTATTTTAACTCCTTTGCCCGTGTCGCCTCTGCGTTGGCCCTCAGGACAGCCCCAGGGCTGGGGTAGGGTCTTTGCTGGAAGAGGGGTCCCGCTGCTGTGGTGTCAGCCCCCGTCTTCGCCTCGTTGCGTTTGGGGAGCCCCGTCGCCCACGACCCCCTGCGAGGAGAGAGAGAGATTGAAATCGTGACCCTTTCATTCTTTCCATGATGCGTCGTATTTTGAGAGAGGTCTGTATCGAGTCCTTTTTGTCTTTAAATAGTTCAGCTTTTAAACGAAATCGTTCTGATCTCGTTACGCAACCCCCCCCCAGACCGTGCACAAATACTGAGGCGAGCTTTTATAAGGGCTGATAACCCGAAACCTGGACCACTGGGGACACAGTGTGGAGATTCACACACAGAGAGTGGTGAGGGGATGGAATGGGTTACCTAGTCATGTTGTTGAAGGAGACTCTTCTTCACACAGAGAGTGGTGAGGGGATGGAATGGGTTACCTAGTCATGTTGTTGAAGGAGACTCTTCTTCACACAGAGAGTGGTGAGGGGATGGAATGGGTTACCTAGTCATGTTGCTGAAGGAGACTCTTCTTCACACAGAGAGTGGTGAGGGGATGGAATGGGTTACCTAGTCATGTTGTTGAAGGAGACTCTTCTTCACACAGAGGGTGGTGAGGGGATGGAATGGGTTACCTAGTCATGTTGTTGAAGGAGACTCTTCTTCACACAGAGAGTGGTGAGGGGATGGAATGGGTTACCTAGTCATGTTGTTGAAGGAGACTCTTCTTCACACAGAGAGTGGTGAGGGGATGGAATGGGTTACCTAGTCATGTTGTTGAAGGAGACTCTTCTTCACACAGAGAGTGGTGAGGGGATGGAATGGGTTACCTAGTCATGTTGTTGAAGGAGACTCTTCTTCACACAGAGAGCGGTGAGGGGATGGAATGGGTTACCTAGTCATGTTGTTGAAGGAGACTCTTCTTCACACAGAGAGCGGTGAGGGGATGGAATGGGTTACCTAGTCATGTTGTTGAAGGAGACTCTTCTTCACACAGAGGGTGGTGAGGGGATGGAATGGGTTACCTAGTCATGTTGTTGAAGGAGACTCTTCTTCACACAGAGAGCAGTGAGGGGATGGAATGGGTTACCTAGTCATGTTGTTGAAGGAGACTCTTCTTCACACAGAGGGTGGTGAGGGGATGGAATGGGTTACCTAGTCATGTTGTTGAAGGAGACTCTTCTTCACACAGAGAGTGGTGAGGGGATGGAATGGGTTACCTAGTCATGTTGTTGAAGGAGACTCTTCTTCACACAGAGAGTGGTGAGGGGATGGAATGGGTTACCTAGTCATGTTGTTGAAGGAGACTCTTCTTCACACAGAGAGTGGTGAGGGGATGGAATGGGTTACCTAGTCATGTTGTTGAAGGAGACTCTTCTTCACACAGAGAGCGGTGAGGGGATGGAATGGGTTACCTAGTCATGTTGTTGAAGGAGACACTTCTTCACACAGAGAGTGGTGAGGGGATGGAATGGGTTACCTAGTCATGTTGTTGAAGGAGACTCTTCTTCACACAGAGAGTGGTGAGGGGATGGAATGGGTTACCTAGTCATGTTGTTGAAGGAGACTCTTCTTCACACAGAGGGTGGTGAGGGGATGGAATGGGTTACCTAGTCATGTTGTTGAAGGAGACTCTTCTTCACACAGAGAGTGGTGAGGGGATGGAATGGGTTACCTAGTCATGTTGTTGAAGGAGACTCTTCTTCACACAGAGAGTGGTGAGGGGATGGAATGGGTTACCTAGTCATGTTGTTGAAGGAGACTCTTCTTCACACAGAGTGGTGAGGGGATGGAATGGGTTACCTAGTCATGTTGTTGAAGGAGACTCTTCTTCACACAGAGAGCGGTGAGGGGATGGAATGGGTTACCTAGTCATGTTGTTGAAGGAGACTCTTCTTCACACAGAGAGTGGTGAGGGGATGGAATGGGTTACCTAGTCATGTTGTTGAAGGAGACTCTTCTTCACACAGAGAGCGGTGAGGGGATGGAATGGGTTACCTAGTCATGTTGTTGAAGGAGACTCTTCTTCACACAGAGAGTGGTGAGGGGATGGAATGGGTTACCTAGTCATGTTGTTGAAGGAGACTCTTCTTCACACAGAGAGTGGTGAGGGGATGGAATGGGTTGCCTAGTCATGTTGTTGAGGCTGAATCACTGGGATCCTTTAAGACCCGACTTGACAAAGTTCTGAGATCAATCAGCTGCTCAGAACCAGGTGGGCTTATTTTGGGAGGGGAGGGGGGAGGGGGAGGGGGAGGGGGGTGTTCTTACCGTGGGGCGTCCGAATAAGCGCTCGGATCCATGGGGTCCATCTCCTCATCTACTCTGTCTCGGCCTGAAGACGAAACACAGTATGATGTTATGTTACTGGATCTAAAGAACTGCTAAGCCACTGGCACTCCACAGAGCGAGGATTGAGATCCAGCTCCACACAGGCGTGGGTCGCTTTTCGGAGAGAACAAACAGCGACCGACGCAAACGCAAGCTGCTGTTTCTTCTCTCTCTGAAGGTTTGTTAAAGTTTTTTTCAAACCGCACCTCTCTTTGTTTTCTGATAGGGGGCGCTCTCTTCCCTCCGATAGTGCCTCTTCTCTCTCAACTCGTCCCGGTTCGGCTTTTCGAAGTGCTCAGCCCTCTCCTCCACCTCTGCTCGGGTTGGGGGGGGGGGGGGAACGAAACACACACACGTTACTCATTTTTTCGTTGATTTAAATCTCGACACGCCTGCAGAACTTTCTTTCAGATGGGTATAAACTGGATCTCCTCCCCCCCTCACCTTTCATCTTCTTGGGGCCTCTTGTGACGACCACGCTGGGGTCGTTTGGAGAGAGCCAGGACACCATGTCAGTCTCTATGTTCCAGTAGTACGGCAGTCCGCTGAGAAAGCACAAAAAGGAACCGTCAGGGCCATTATTTGGTGTTACAGGGTTATCGATTCAATAATTACTATCGGGTTCAACGCATGGCCAAAAGTTTCACCTAAAATTTTAGGATTGAGAATTGTGTGCGTCTGCATGCGAGTGTGTGTGTGTGCATGTGTGTCTCATTGTGTGTGTCTCTGTGCGACTGTGTGTCGGTGTGTGTGTCAGTCTCTCAGTGTCTGTGTGTATGTCAGTCTCTCAGTGTCTGTGTCTCAGTGTGTGTGTGTCTCTCAGTGTGTGTGTATGTCAGTCTCTCAGTGTGTGTGTGTCAGTCTCTCAGTGTATGTGTGTGTGTCTCTCAGTGCCTGTTTCTCAGTGTGTGTGTGTCTCTCAGTGCCTGTTTCTCAGTGTGTGTGTGTCTCTCAGTGTGTGTCTCTCAGTGTGTTTGTCTCTCAGTGTGTTTGTGTCTCGGTGTGTGTGTCTCTCAGTGCGTGTGTGTCTCTCAGTGCGTGTCTCTCCGTGTGTTTGTGTCTCTCAGTGCGTGTCTCTCGGTGTGCGTGTGTGTCTCTCAGTGCGTGTGTGTCTCTCAGTGCGTGTGTGTCTCTCAGTACGTGTGTGTCTCTCAGTGCGTGTTTCTCAGTGTATGTTTCTCAGTGTGTGTGTCTCTCAGTGTATGTGTGTGTGTGTGTCTCTCTGTGTGTGTGTCTCTCAGTGAGTGTCTCTTGGTGTGTGTGTTTCTCTCAGTGAGTGTCTCTCGGTGTGTCTCTCGGTGTGTGTGTGTGTGTCTCTCAGCGAGTGTCTCTCGGTGTGTGTGTGTATCTCAGTGCGTGTCTCTCGGTGTGTGTGTGTCTCTCAGTGCGTGTCTCTCGGTGTGTGTGTGTCTCTCAGTGCGTGTCTCTCGGTGTGTGTGTGTGTCTCTCAGTGAGTGTCTCTCGGTGTGTGTGTGTCTCTCAGTGAGTGTCTCTCGGTGTGTGTGTGTCTCTCAGTGAGTGTCTCTCGGTGTGTGTGTGTCTCTCAGTGAGTGTCTCTCGGTGTGTGTGTGTGTCTCTCAGTGAGTGTCTCTCAGTGTGTGTGTGTGTGTGTGTATCTCAGTCTCTCAGTGCGAGTGAATGGAGGACTTCTCTCCTTACCAGTCAGGATCAAACACCTTGTACCAGTTTGGGGGCAGGTTCTCCACCTGAGTGGCTTCGTAATCCACGTTGTTGTCATCGTAGTCTTCGGCAATGACTTCCTCATCGACATCTACACAGCACACAGACAGGCACACAGTTACAGGGCTGCAGGCAAGACTCCCGCTGCACAGCACCGTGATCCGTGTCTTACTTTAATAATAAGACACACCTGAGCTTGTTAGCTAGACACACTGGGGGCTGATCAAGCTGGTAGTAAAACCTGGACTGGATCACGCTGCTGTGCGATAGGAGTCTGATCAGTCGTGGTGTGAGT
This sequence comes from Acipenser ruthenus, assembly GCF_902713425.1. Taxonomy (NCBI): domain Eukaryota; kingdom Metazoa; phylum Chordata; class Actinopteri; order Acipenseriformes; family Acipenseridae; genus Acipenser; species Acipenser ruthenus. Next base: position 1,021,488 of record NC_081243.1, on the reverse strand, counting down.
TTGGAGCAGGAGTCAGATGAATGCACGTCAATACAGAAGCAGTGAGATTATACAAACACACACATAGATACTCACCGTTTTCCGAGTGTTTAAGAATACCTCTCTTCGACAGGCGGGCTAGAAGCGCCGGAGGCAGAGGCATTGTTTCTGTAGCTGCTGAGACGGATCAAGAAATTATTATAAATATTTTAAAATAACAATTTTATTTTAAAATAATAATAATACTAATAAATGACACACACAAACCAGACAACGGTGGGGTAAACACGCCTCATTACTACCCTGGTACCCGTCGCTTTGAAAATATACTTGTACCGCACATGTTTATTTTACACTGGAGTATGTTATAAAACAAAGCTAATTTTAAAAAAAACAAAAAAAACAGCGGAAAAACATTGGTACCGAGCATAAAGAATAGAACGTACCTTTTCAGTGAAGGAAATAACAAAATCGACACCTAAATTACTTAAACCGAACTGGTTGCCTAGTATTCCTAAAAAAAAAAAAAAGTATTTATAATAAATCGATATATTTCTTTTTTTAAAACAATAAAATTGAACGCTGTGTCGAGTTCTCGACCACCAAACGCTGCCTAACGTCGGGTAGTTATTACGTCACCGTTTTGAGCTGGGGGGGGGGGGGGAATAAAATCCCCAACCACGTGATCGTGGTGCGCCTTTTAACAGTTCAAAGCAATTCAGCTTCACCCGGGTCACATGACAGGGGGCTCGTTTCTGCTCTGCTCTGACCTCACGCGTCAGAAGCCCCGCCCCTCCCCTTGAAGATGGAGGAATACGCGAGGGAGCCATGGTAACCAAACCGTCGTGTCGTTTCCACAACAAACTTGGAAGAATTTAACTTATTTACAGGCTCCTTTTTAGCTTGCTAAGCACGACACATACACGCTAACTACCAAATATATATATATATATATTCTTACAACAATTTTAGTTATGAGAACTATGTGTTTGTTTGGCGGTAATAATTCTCGTCACGTCTTTGAGGAGATAACTTCAAATTATTTAAACCGCCAGTTTATTTACTTCCTTCCTACACACCTGCCAATGAAAATTAGCACATAGCTAAATTATTATTATTATTATTATTATTATTATTATTTATTTCTCAGCTGACGCCCTTATCCAGGGCGACTTACAGTTGTTACAAGATATCACGTTACAGTTAAGAGCCGTTATAAAATACAATTAAATCGGTAGTATAAGAGCAAATTCATATGAGAGGTGGAAAAAAAAAATACAGCAAATAATTACGTTTGAGAGCGACAAAGAGCAGCTAAACTTTTATATTAAAAATAATTATTTATTTTAAGAGTAAATTCTGTTAAAGACCAAGTAGTGTAAGTACGATAAATGGATAAATGTGATGTCATAAATGTAAAAAATGTACGTTGTCCCTGTCAAATTATATATATATATATATATATATATATATATATATATATATATATATATATATATATATATATATATATATAAACGAGTAGATGCCAGTTAAAAATAAGACCAAAAATTAGGGTTAAAAGGGTCTAGTTAATACTACTGAGAGAGGCAGAGTATATCAGACAACTTGAATTTGTCGTCTGAATTGTTATTTATAAAATTAGATACAGTTATTCAAACCCAGTGTCACATTTTCATGCACTGCCTATAAAATAAAAGTCTTATTCTGCTGCGTTGAACCACGTAAACCGAGGATCTGAATATACCAGGTGCTGGTTTCACAAAACCCCTACGTAGACAGACTAGAGAGGAAGATGTCTCTTCGTGTTTCTGTGTTTTGACCTCCCGTCAGCGGATCTCTGGCTTCTCGATTAGCCCGGGGAGTGTAAGAGCCTCCCTTTCTCTGCTCCACCAGCACAGAGCAGAGGGAGGCTGTTCAGAGAGTAGAAGAGCCTCCCTTTCTCTTTCTCTGCTCCACCAGCACAGAGCAGAGGGAGGCTGTTCAGAGAGTAGAAGAGGCTCCCTTTCTCTTTCTCTGCTCCACCAGCACAGAGCAGAGGGAGGCTGTTCAGAGAGTAGAAGAGCCTCCCTTTCTCTTTCTCTGCTCCACCAGCACAGAGCAGAGGGAGGCTGTTCAGAGAGTAGAAGAGCCTCTCTTTCTCTTTCTCTGCTCCACCAGCACAGAGCAGAGGGAGGCTGTTCAGAGAGTATAAGAGCCTCCCTTTCTCTTTCTCTTTCTCTGTTCCACTAGCACAGAGCAGAGGGAGGCTGTTCAGAGAGTAGAAGAGCCTCTCTTTCTCTTTCTCTAATCCACCAGCACAGAGCAGAGGGAGGCTGTTCAGAGAGTATAAGAGCTTCTCTTTCTCTTTCTCTGCTCCACCAGCACAGAGCAGAGGGAGGCTGTTCAGAGAGTAGAAGAGCCTCCCTTTCTCTTTCTCTGCTCCACCAGCACAGAGCAGAGGGAGGCCGTTCAGAGAGTATAAGAGCCTCCCTTTCTCTTAATCTGCTCCACCAGCACAGAGCAGAGGGAGGCTGTTCAGAGAGTATAAGAGCCTCCCTTTCTCTTAATCTGCTCCACCAGCACAGAGCAGAGGGAGGCTGTTCAGAGAGTATAAGAGCCTCTCTTTCTCTTTCTCTGCTCCACCAGCACAGTGCAGAGGGAGGCTGTTCAGAGAGTAGAAGAGCCTCTCTTTCTCTTTCTCTGCTCCACCAGCACAGAGCAGAGGGAGGCTGTTCAGAGAGTATAAGAGCCTCTCTTTCTCTTTCTCTGCTCCACCAGCACAGAGCAGAGGGAGGCTGTTCAGAGAGTAGAAGAGCCTCCCTTTCTCTTTCTCTGCTCCACCAGCACAGAGCAGAGGGAGGATGTTCTGAGAGTGTAAGAGCCTCTCTTTCTCTTTCTCTGCTCCACCAGCACAGAGCAGAGGGAGGCTGTTCAGAGAGTATAACAGCCTCTTTAAACAGCAGAGCGCTTCTAGCATTGAGTGGAGAGGATAGGACCGAGCAGCCCCCCCCCCCGCCAACAAATTAAAAATCATTGGAGGGGGGTGTGTGTGCCATAGGACATGCAAACACCAATTAACACACTGGATCTGTGATAATGATCTCACACGTGCTTTCCAAACCTAAATACCAAGAGAAAACGTGCAAGAACGGAACACACACACACATATATATATATATATATATATATATATATATATATATCAGCCTGTGGTTATTAATATTATTTGTTTAATTACATCTCACCCGAAAGACAGAGCACAAGGAGGTGAAGTGACTTGCTCAGGGTCACACAATGAGTCAGTGGCTGAGGTGGGATTTGAACCGGGGACCTCCTGGTTACAAGCCCTTTTCTTTAACCACTGGACCACACAGCCTCCTATGATATGGTGCACTCACACCTTCACTTTTACCTGCAGTGTGAAAAATAAAAATACAGATTCTCTCTGCTGTGACCCGACCAATGCAGAGTACTGTAATAACCATTCAACAGCCACGTAGGTGACATTCCACTTTGTCTCCACTAGGTGTCACTGCTACACCGTCAGCCACATGTTTCAAGTTCTAGTATATTATTCCGAATGATGATGTTAACCGGAGTTGCTAATAAATGGGGCTTGTTTTTTTGGGGGAGTGGCGGGTTTGGAGTTTGCATAAACGCCCATAATCCAACATGTTCTGGGCTTGTTTTTGGAAGAACGGGGTCGCTATTTTTCTGTCACAAATCTGGCTTCGTTCAGAAAGGCGTTTCTAGAAAAGCAACGCACGCTTTTTATTAAAAAGCGGGCACTATTTTTAATGGTGTGCCTCTGTTTTGAATTCAAACGGGGACGTAGAAACGACATCATAAAGTTACTAACTTCAATGGAAGTGGCTTAAAATTGCGTCACTTCTGCTAGATGAAGCTAAAATGTGTCGTTTCGCAGCGATTTATAAATACATTTTTCAAATTCCTATAAATCCTATATATATATATATATATATATACACACACACCTGTAATTTCTAATTTTATATTTTAGTTTTCTGTAATCGCTTTGGATAAAGGCGTCTGCTCAATAATAATAATAATAATAATAATAATAATAATAATAATGCACGTTGGTAATTTGTAAAACATTTTTTTTTAATTTATTTATTTTATATTAATTTAATCGATTCATTTATAGAAGGAGATTAAGACAATGCTTTTCCTAAAAGATTAGTTTTATAACACAGATTCTTTTGCTGTTACAAAAGCGATACAGACCACGTAATATAGCCTGAAGGGCTAATTCACACAAAAATCAACGTATATTTAATCTTTAAAATAACCAAAAAACTCATTCCCATACCGGGAGTCGAACCCGGGCCGCCTGGGTGAAAACCAGGAATCCTAACCGCTAGACCATATGGGAGATTGTAATTATATCAACGCAACATTACGTCATAGAATGTATCAGCCAGTCAAAGTGATGTCGTGACATCACCAAGCCAAAAAGAACACCTTCAGAACAAAAATGATGTGTACAATGGTAACTGTTATTAATACAATCATGTATGTATTTAAGAATAAAGTTTATTGTATTATATTGAGAAGTCGACACTAATAAAAATTGTATTATATTGAGAAGTCGACACTAATAAACTTTCTGATAGGAAACATCATTATGTATGGTCTTCTCTGTATTGTCCAGCAGCATTCTAGCTACGATTTCTACATACTGTAAACTGGTGTCCCTTGAAATCCGAAGCAACAACATATTTAATTCTGCGTTTTCTAGCAAAATCTGATCAGTTTTCCTCTTGGCTTTACTCTGCTAGTGACGCCTGGTGGTGAAATACCGCGTTGCAACACATAGAACCAGCCAGCAGCTTTTATTGAACGGTCAGTTCCAAATTCTGGTGGTCAGTGGTCACAGGATTTTTTTCATTTGTTCAATCAGTGATATCAAGCTTGACAAAAAAGTGTTTTAAATTGAAAAGACAAAAAGATTTTCATCAGATGAAAATATTTATTGAATTACATTTATTTAATTACGGTGAACAACAGTTTTCCTGTACGAGGAAACACATCAAAATGTGTCTTATAAAAAAAAAGGGACAATATAAATACATTATTTATCCAGCAAGTAGTGATATTTCATTGCAATTACTCTAATATACAAGAACATAAAAGTTTACAAACGAGAGGCGGCCATTCAGCCCATCTGAGCTGGTCCGGTTCCGAGCAGCTGACTGATCTCAGAACTTCATCAAGTCGGGTCTTAAAGGATCCCAGTGATTCAGCATCAACAACATGACTAGGTAACCCATTCCATCCCCTCACCACTCTCTGAGTGAAGAAGAGTCTCCTTCAACAACATGACTAGGTAACCCATTCCATCCCCTCACCACTCTCTGTGTGAAGAAGAGTCTCCTTCAGCAACATGACTAGGTAACCCATTCCATCCCCTCACCGCTCTCTGTGAAGAAGAGTCTCCTTCAACAACATGACTAGGTAACCCATTCCATCCCCTCACCACTCTCTGAGTGAAGAAGAGTCTCCTTCAACAACATGACTAGGTAACCCATTCCATCCCCTCACCACTCTCTGTGTGAAGAAGAGTCTCCTTCAGCAACATGACTAGGTAACCCATTCCATCCCCTCACCGCTCTCTGTGAAGAAGAGTCTCCTTCAACAACATGACTAGGTAACCCATTCCATCCCCTCACCACTCTCTGTGTGAAGAAGAGTCTCCTTCAACAACATGACTAGGTAACCCATTCCATCCCCTCACCACTCTCTGTGTGAAGAAGAGTCTCCTTCAACAACATGACCAGGTAACCCATTCCATCCCCTCACCGCTCTCTGTGTGAAGAAGAGTCTCCTTCAACAACATGACCAGGTAACCCATTCCATCCCCTCACCGCTCTCTGTGTGAAGAAGAGTCTCCTTCAACAACATGACTAGGTAACCCATTCCATCCCCTCACCGCTCTCTGTGTGAAGAAGAGTCTCCTTCAACAACATGACTAGGTAACCCATTCCATCCCCTCACCACTCTCTGTGTGAAGAAGAGTCTCCTTCAACAACATGACTAGGTAACCCATTCCATCCCCTCACCACTCTCTGTGTGAAGAAGAGTCTCCTTCAACAACATGACTAGGTAACCCATTCCATCCCCTCACCACTCTCTGTGTGAAGAAGAGTCTCCTTCAACAACATGACTAGGTAACCCATTCCATCCCCTCACTGTCCTCTTTCTGAAGAAGAGTCTCCTTCAACAACATGACTAGGTAACCCATTCCATCCCCTCACCGCTCTCTGTGTGAAGAAGAGTCTCCTTCAACAACATGACTAGGTAACCCATTCCATCCCCTCACCACTCTCTGTGTGAAGAAGAGTCTCCTTCAACAACATGACTAGGTAACCCATTCCATCCCCTCACCACTCTCTGTGTGAAGAAGAGTCTCCTTCAACAACATGACTAGGTAACCCATTCCACACCCTCACCACTCTCTGTATGAAGAAGAGTCTCCTTCAACAACATGACTAGGCAACCCATTCCATCCTCTCACCGCTCTCTGTGTGAAGAAGAGTCTCCTTCAGCAACATGACTAGGTAACCCATTCCATCCCCTCACCACTCTCTGTGTGAAGAAGAGTCTCCTTCAACAACATGACTAGGTAACCCATTCCATCCCCTCACCACTCTCTGTGTGAAGAAGAGTCTCCTTCAACAACATGACTAGGTAACCCATTCCATCCCCTCACCACTCTCTGTGTGAAGAAGAGTCTCCTTCAACAACATGACTAGGTAACCCATTCCATCCCCTCACCGCTCTCTGTGTGAAGAAGAGTCTCCTTCAACAACATGACTAGGTAACCCATTCCATCCCCTCACCACTCTCTGTGTGAAGTAGAGTCTCCTTCAACAACATGACTAGGTAACCCATTCCATCCCCTCACCACTCTCTGTGTGAAGAAGAGTCTCCTTCAACAACATGACTAGGCAACCCATTCCATCCCCTCACCACTCTCTGTGTGAAGAAGAGTCTCCTTCAACAACATGACTAGGTAACCCATTCCATCCCCTCACCACTCTCTGTGTGAAGAAGAGTCTCCTTCAACAACATGACTAGGTAACCCATTCCATCCCCTCACCGCTCTCTGTGTGAAGAAGAGTCTCATTCAGCAACATGATTAGGTAACCCATTCCAACCCCTCACCGCTCTCTGTGTGAAGAAGAGTCTCCTTCAACAACATGACTAGGTAACCCATTCCATCCCCTCACCACTCTCTGTGTGAAGAAGAGTCTCCTTCAACAACATGACTAGGTAACCCATTCCATCCCCTCACCACTCTCTCTGTGAAGAAGAGTCTCCTTCAACAACATGACTAGGTAACCCATTCCATCCCCTCACCACTCTCTGTGTGAAGAAGAGTCTCAGACCGGTTTGAGCCGGGACCCCGTTTGAGAAGACAGACCCCCCCCCTCGGCACACAGACCTCTACTGGTAAAGTGATGCACAGCAATTTACAAAATGTTCGCCAAGTCCTCTCTCTCCATGCTTATCATGTGATTAAACAGAGTTCCGACAGTCGCTTCTCCGATTTTATTCTAGGGGGAGAAAAAAATAAAAATTAATTTGTAATAATTGGGCTTTCGAAATTGGGGAAAAAACTGAGGTAAAAACCATTGGCGATGAAAAAAAAAAAAAAAAAGTATATTTATATATAGTATATAAGAGTGCTTATGTAATTTTTCTTGTAAATTATATTGCTAAAACACCATATTAGAACTTTAAAATGAATACATTGCTGTTATTATTAATTTCTTAGCAGATGCCCTTATCCAGGGCGACTTATAATTGTTACAAGATATCACATTATTTTTACATACAATGACCCATTTATACAGTTGGGTTTTTACTGGAGCAATCTAGGTAAAGTACCTTGCTCAAGGGTACAGCAGCAGTGTCTCCCCTCCGGTCAAGAGTCCAGAGCCCTAACCACTACTCCATCATCATCATCATCATCATCATCATTATTAGTATAGTAGTAGTAATAATAATAATAATAATAATAATAATAATAATAATAATAATAATAAAGAATTGAAACACAATCTAGAAACACGAAATAAAAACTTGTCATACAAGGACAAACGTTTCGGCTAACCCACTAAGCGTACCTGCCCCTCGGAGCGCGGCGGCTCTGTTTTCGTACTCCGAGCAGAGCCGGGTTAGGTGTCCCAGCTCCAGCGTCTCAAACTGGGTTTTTAGCGGCTCTATGTTGGTGAGGGACAGGTGATCCCCTTCCAGCAGCGTCACCACGAACTGACTGACATCTGTCGCCGAATACAGTTTCTGTTTAGGGACTACTCCGGAACACAGCGTCTTGAGCAATTGGAAACTGTGTTTGTCCCCCAAATTTCGGGATATTTTCACGGCCAGCTGGTTAAATTTCTGTACACAACGCTGTATGAAAGCGAAACTAAATTGAGCGTAATTCGTGTTGAGGGAGTAATGCGTTGCGTAAAAGTGATCCACCCACACGCAGCGGAAAACTGCGAGATCAGTCGTTGCAAAATCCGAATATGCAAGACGGTGAATTATTCCACGCCCTGTGAACTGACTGTATTAAATACACTAGACTGTATTAAAAATATGTGTGCATTTCTGTTTTGTTTTGGGCAGCTGGCTCTTTGAGCTAATATATATATATATATATATATATATATATATATATATATATATATATATATATATATATATATATATATATATATAAAATACAGTCAGCGGACCTCTTTCCTGGTTGAATTCCTTCAAAGAAGTCGGGGGCCTTTCTGTTTGAGACGTTGCATCAGGCATTTCTACAGAAGCACCTGCCAACTGAGCACCTGCACTACAGCTGTGGCCAAGAGTTTTGCATCACCCTCAATCGTTTTTTTTTTTTTTTTTTTGGTAGTTTCTTTGATTACATGATGTTAAATAAAAGATCTAAATTATGTTCATATAGCGAGTACAGTCCTGGCATTGTAAGCGACTGTCTGCAGACCAAGCCCAATTTTAAGCGAAACTGACATCCCTGTCAAGAGCAGGTCTCCGCTTTATTTACCCAACAACACAACCCTCCAATCACAGCACTCCTGCGTTTTGCCTGGGCGCAATACCTTTGACGTTTTATCCAATGAGAACACTTTCTCCCTTTCCCTAGCCCCACCTCCACAGACGTGTTCCCGCCTCCATTCAGCGTTCTACCAATAGCAAAGCGTTCTTTCAACAAAAAAAAAAAAAACGGAATCAGATTGGTAAACATAACCGTCAATCAACAGACTCCTCGGGGAGAAGGGAGACGCCTCTCCCCCAGTCTCAATCATCGTGGAGGCGGCTCTGACAGGTGACAGGTGAATGAAGCCGTCAATCACATTAGATCGCGATACGGAATCCAATCAACGACCACCGAGCAAACTGAGAGGCGGGACGTATCGGATCCCAGAGCCAATTGGCTGGTGGGGGCTTCACTCTCGCGGCAAGCGAGCCAACCATCGCGCTCCGTTTCTGTTAGCCCGCCTCCCGGCCTGAGTTAGCAGTTTTGGCGGCGGTGCAGAAGATGGCGGAAAATTTAAACGGTAAGATACGTTTTCGTTTCATTAACCGTACACTTGGAGACGGGGTAGTTGTCAAGTATGTCCGTTTAAAAAAAGGTATTCTACTAACGAGTCCTGGACGCCAGTTTGAAGCCGCAGCCGACACATTTCTTTATTAAAACGACGCCACTAAACGCTGGCCAGCATATATAGTCAGAAAATAATCATTTGTGGTTTACGAATAAGCTTCTAACTCTTTACTTAGGAGAAATAAATAAATTAATTAAAAAAAAAAAACACCTCATTGATATGATTTCATATGTTACTGTTTCGGTATCAAATGTTTTTATTGTGTAAATTTAAAGATATTTGCTGTGCTGTGACTGGTCATGGTGGTACAGATATCAGTGGTGAATAATTAAAAAAAAAAAGTTATTTAGAGCAAGCAGATGTGGTTTATATTACGTCTTAAATTAAATATATATGTGAGAGAGAGTAGTTCCTATTAATATTGCATTATTAATTGAGACTAGCTAACATATGTGTAAATATCGGCTGTACATACTACCCACCCACGATTCGTTTTTTAAATACCGGTGGTATTAAAACAATAAATAAATAAAAAGTTAAGCGATACAGGAATAATCTAATGTAAATTAGTACAATCTTATACTGCCGGGAGTTTAACACCGTCAGTCCTGAAGAAAGAGAGATACTTTTTTTTTATTGTATTGACGTTAAGTTTTGAGAAAGTGAGACGGTGTGTTTATATTAAGAGTTCGTCTTGTGCAGATAGATGCTGACAGGAGTCAGCTTCCTCAGCGCCAGTAACAACAACAACTATACTGGCTAGTAAAATTAACATCTCTGATTAGCTGTCAACACCTAGCGCTGTGTTTGGTGACTTATCCGTCAGTAAGTCAACAGATTATCTATCTATCTCTTTATTATATACACGTTTTAATAATCTTTGACTAGGTACAGTTTAGGATCTGTCTGTCTGTCTGTCTGTGTGTGTCTCTCTCTCTCTCTCATAAATCAGTATGTGCCGTCACTGATATACCGGTATATACTGTGGTTAACTGAGGAAGCGTTCGTTTTTGATTTTTTTTTAGCAAAAATAACACGAACCCCTTTTGTAATGTGAATTGCACGCTGATTTATTGTTTTAAAAAAAAAAAAATCGGTTCGTGCTATATTTATATTTACCTAGTTCATTGCAGTACTCGGGTGCAGTATTGTGGGCAACTTTTGAAATTGCACAAATGGACCTAAACAAATAAATACGAGGGTGGTGCCCCCCTCCCCCAAAGAGAGAGGGAACCCTATCCAGTCCAGTCCAGGGCAGGCTTTAAAATTTAAAATGTTCTGAAATGTACCTTTGTTGTTTAAAGGTGCCATTTTATTGAAAAATATAACAAACGTCAGAAAAAAAAAAAAAAGCTGACGGCTCTCATAACTGTCAAGTCGGGTCTTAAAGGATCACAGTGATTCAACCTCAGCAACATGACTAGGTAACCCATTCCATCCCCTCACCACTCTCTGTGTGAAGAAGAGTCTCCTTCAACAACATGACTAGGTAACCCATTCCATCCCCTCACCACTCTGTGTGAAGAAGAGTCTCCTTCAACAACATGACTAGGTAACCCATTCCATCCCCTCACCACTCTCTGTGTGAAGAAGAGTCTCCTTCAACAACATGACTAGGTAACCCATTCCATCCCCTCACCACTCTGTGTGAAGAAGAGTCTCCTTCAACAACATGACTAGGTAACCCATTCCATCCCCTCACCGCTCTCTGTGTGAAGAAGAGTCTCCTTCAACAACATGACTAGGTAACCCATTCCATCCCCTCACCACTCTCTGTGTGAAGAAGAGTCTCCTTCAGCAACATGACTAGGTAACCCATTCCATCCCCTCACCACTCTCTGTGTGAAGAAGAGTCTCCTTCAACAACATGACTAGGTAACCCATTCCATCCCCTCACCACTCTCTGTGTGAAGAAGAGTCTCCTTCAACAACATGACTAGGTAACCCATTCCATCCCCTCACCGCTCTCTGTGTGAAGAAGAGTCTCCTTCAACAACATGACTAGGTAACCCATTCCATCCCCTCACCACTCTCTCTGTGAAGAAGCGTCTCCTTCCCTCTGTCCTAAGTCTATCTCCACTTCATTTCCACACTGTGTGTCCTTTTAAAAATACGTCATGTCCCCGATTCTTCTTTGTTCAAGGCTAAATAGATTCCTTCATCTTGGCGGCTCAAGTCCTCGATGGGCAGCAGCCCATCTGTGCCTGGCATGGATCTCCTAAGGTGCGCCCCCAGCGTAACCCTGCGTGTGTTTTTGTGTGCAGGATGTCACGTGGTGTGCAAGTCATCCCAGAGTCACCTGCAGTACCTGTGCCGCTTGGAGAGAGTGGCGTGCACAGACCTGGGCATTAGCAAGAAGAACCTCAATCACTTTGAAGTGGAGTACCTCTGCGACTACAAGAAAAAGGGGGTGAGTCGAGCTTGCAAGAGAATTTACAAACCAGGCTGTGTTGGACCCACCAGTGCTCGTCTGGTTTTGAGTTGCAGGTTGATCACGAAACTTTGTCACGTCACTTTTAAACACTCAGTACTGCTGAATTCAGAAATACTAAAGTTAATACATTCTATGACATACATTTTTTTAATATTTCTTGAGGAAATGTATTTAAGATTTTTTCTTCATGCTAAAATGAGCTACTTTTGCCCGAAGTCTTTCTTTATTTTATTTCTTAGCAGACGCCCTTATCCAGGGCGACTTACAATTGTTACAAGCTATCACATTATACATTATTTCACATTATACAGATATCGCATTATTTTAACATACAATTACCCATTTATACAGTTGGGTTTTTACTGGAGCAATCTAGGTAAAGTACCTTGCTCAAGGGTACAGCAGCAGTGTCCCTCACCGGGGACTGAACTCACGACCCTCTGGTCAGGAGTCCAGAGCCCTAACCACTACTCCACACTGCTGCCCATGGAATTCTTTGCATGGTAATCCTGTCAAACTAGTCTGTCAAATCCTTCTGTTCCTTTTCCTACTTGTTGAACTGCTCTACCCTGTTCGACGTGTGATTACATGGGTGCCAACATGTCTTGGCACATTGCAAACACGTTACATTTTTGTGTGTGGAGTAAAATTGCTTATTAAAAATACCAAGTAAAAAATTGGCAACGCTAGCACGCTTGTGAGACGCGCATTTATCCAAAGAGGTCACTCTCCTTCATTTTGTTGTTGGTGATCCATAAACTACACGCTTTTTATTCTTCATTCAAGAACCCGCTTGGTGAGCTACAGCGAGCTGTACTTTTGGCCTTGTATCGGGATCCAAACTGTACCAGACTCTGTTATGATGTAGCGTGTGAAGAAAGTATGGCGATTTATCGCTACACAGTGAATCATTACACAGAAACCAGTGCCAAACAAAATAATTGGGAATTAAGTGGAGATTTATGACAGAAGGTAGGAGACTCTTCTTCACACAGAGAGTGGTGAGGGGATGGAATGGGTTACCTAGTCATGTTGTTGAAGGAGACTCTTCTTCACACAGAGAGTGGTGAGGGGATGGAATGGGTTACCTAGTCATGTTGTTGAAGGAGACTCTTCTTCACACAGAGAGTGGTGAGGGGATGGAATGGGTTACCTAGTCATGTTGTTGAAGGAGACTCTTCTTCACACAGAGAGTGGTGAGGGGATGGAATGGGTTACCTAGTCATGTTGTTGAAGGAGACTCTTCTTCACACAGAGAGTGGTGAGGGGATGGAATGGGTTACCTAGTCATGTTGTTGAAGGAGACTCTTCTTCACACAGAGAGTGGTGAGGGGATGGAATGGGTTACCTAGTCATGTTGTTGAAGGAGACTCTTCTTCACAGAGAGTGGTGAGGGGATGGAATGGGTTACCTAGTCATGTTGTTGAAGGAGACTCTTCTTCACACAGAAAGCGGTGAGGGTGTGGAATGGGTTACCTAGTCATGTTGTTGAAGGAGACTCTTCTTCACACAGAGAGGGGTGAGGGGATGGAATGGGTTACCTAGTCATGTTGTTGAAGGAGACTCTTCTTAACACAGAGAGTGGTGAGGGGATGGAATGGGTTACCTAGTCATGTTGTTGAAGGAGACTCTTCTTCACACAGAGAGTGGTGAGGGGATGGAATGGGTTACCTAGTCATGTTGAATAACTGGGTTTTTTTTTTTTTTTTTTTACCTGGTTGATTAGACAATGAGAAAGACTTCAAAACTTTAGCGCTGTTCAGTGTTTTAGCAGTTATTTACAGCTCTGTAAGCATGTCAGACAGACGGACGCCAGAATCATCTGACTTTCTTAATAACTTGCTAAATATTGTTAATGCCAAGTTTCATGACATTTGGATAAGCAGATTTATGGAAAAAATTGTACGAAGCATGACACGTGTAGAGCTCTGACCAAAAGGTTTGCATTAGAGGGTGATGCCAAACTTTTGGCCATAGCTTTACACACCCAAGTCTCCACTACATCCCTTGCAAAGGAGATAATTAAGAAGCAATCTAAATGTAATCAGCTGGTCGTTATTCAAACGGACAGCTGGCTGCGTGTTCCTCACTCTGCCCGTTCCCAACCCCCCCCTGCCCCCCCTCCGCAGGACCAAGAGTTCTACCTGGTGAAATGGAAGGGCTACCCGGAGTCCCAGAACACCTGGGAGCCGCGCAGGAACCTCAAGTGCCTGAAGATCCTCAAGCAGTTCCATCTGGACCTGGAGCGGGAGCTGCAGCGGCGCAAGCAGCGACGCGGCCTGAAGAAGCTGGACCACAGCCTGGCGCATTTCATGCTGCAGAAAGCCAAGCAGAGGCAGCACCTGGGCCGCTGGGAGGCCTCCCTGAACACCACGCGGGAGCACAAGGGGAGGATCTTCGTCCGGAACGACGTGGACCTCGAAGGGCCCCCCAAGGACTTCACCTACATCAACAACTACAAAGTGGGCGAGGGGATCGTGCTGACGGAAGTGGCGGTGGGCTGCGAATGCCGGGACTGCTTCGAGGAGCCCCTGGAGGGCTGCTGTGCCGGGGCCTCACTCCACAGGTTCGCCTACAACGACAAGGGCCAGGTGAGGCTGAAGGCGGGGCAGCCCGTGTACGAGTGTAACACGCGCTGCCGCTGCGGGCCAGAGTGCCTGAACCGCGTGGTGCAGAAGGGCATTCAGTACGACATGAGCATCTTCAAGACGGACAACGGCCGGGGGTGGGGGGTGCGGACCATGGAGAAGATTAGGAAGAACAGCTTCGTCATGGAGTACGTCGGAGAGGTAGGAGCCCCAAAAAAAAATGGGCATTTCTGTTCTTTTGTTCAGTGCACAGAAAGTGAGAGATACGGCTGTGGAGAAAAGTTTAGCGTCGCCTGGAATTTTAGGATTGAGACATAATTAAAACGTTGTTTTAGATCTTTTATTTAACATCGTGTAAACTACAAATGATATCGCTACTGGAAACCGCAATAATAGTGCAGTAGTATTTCGAAATGTCACATATTTTCACATAGTTTTTCGTGATATGTAAGGGGAAAACTACAAAGCGGTGTGTGATTCAAGATGTTGAATGGGCAGCGGTGTGGAGTAGTGGTTAGGGCTCTGGACTCTTGACCGGAGGGTCGTGGGTTCAATCCCAGGTGGGGGGGACACTGCTGCTGTACCCTTGAGCAAGGTACTTTACCTAGATTGCTCCAGTAAAAACCCAACTGTATAAATGGGTAACTGTATGTAAAAAAATAATGTGATATCTTGTAACAATTGTAAGTCGCCCTGGATAAGGGGGGTCGGCTAAGAAATAAAAAATAATGTTAACGTCACATTATTCAGCGGGTTTCATTCGACTTTCATTCGAAGCAAAATGAGTTCATTCTACAGGGTGATGCTAAACTCGTATTTCTTTTTTTTTTTTGCATTATTTTTTCAAGAGGCTGTGTCACAGCCTAGCTGTTTGTATGCAAACAGATTGTTGAATAACTTCCATTCGTTCTTGACAGAAAGCACAGTTTGAATGCGGTGCAGTTTTCCTGGTTGTCACAGCTTGCCAAGTTGTTAGCCTGTTTCTAGATATTTAACATCTCGATTTCAAGCCATCGCAGCCTTTCAATTATGCAAAACAGTCCCAAGTGCAGTTTTGAAATGACTGATTGCTGTCCGTTAACTGATAACTGTTACTGTTTGCAGTATATCATAACTTTGCAGTAGATGTTAGAAACATGACAGAGCACGCTCATTTTAAACATCACTGTGGTCTGATCGTTGGAAAATAAGGTACAATTTGGGACGCCTAACCACATGCGCACAGGCAAACATTCTTTTAAATTAAATCCCAACTGTAATCTCCACTTGATTTTGGATTTTCTATCAAACAGCTTCTTTTAAATGCACTGTAGCTACTTCAAATAGGAACACTTGCCACAGGTTAGGCACTCTGGCCAACTGCAAAAGGGTCTATATTGTGCTACACTTACCACTGTATAAACACTAAAGGCATTATATGAGACCATAAGAACATTATGAACGAGAGGAGTTTGTTTACCATGTTTTTTTAAAAAAAATGTTTTAATAGGCTTTACCAGACCTCTCTGTGCTTTACAATGCTCCCTATGCTTTACCAGACCTCTCTGTGCTTTACAATGCTCCCTATGCTTTACCAGACCTCTCTGTGCTTTACAATGCTCCCTATGCTTTACCAGACCTCTCTGTGCTTTACAATGCTTCCCTGTGCTTTACCAGACCTCTCTGTGCTTTACAATGCTTCCCTATGCTTTACCAGACCTCTCTGTGCTTTACAATGCTTCCCTATGCTTTACCAGACCTCTCTGTGCTTTACAATGCTTCCCTATGCTTTACCACACCTCTCTGTGCTTTACAATGCTTCCCTATGCTTTACCAGACCTCTCTGTGCTTTACAATGCTTCCCTATGCTTTACCACACCTCTTTGTGCTTTACAATGCTTCCCTATGCTTTACCAGACCTCTCTGTGCTTTACAATGCTTCCCTATGCTTTACCAGACCTCTCTGTGCTTTACAATGCTTCCCTATGCTTTACCACACCTCTTTGTGCTTTACAATGCTTCCCTATGCTTTACCAGACCTCTCTGTGCTTTACAATGCTTCCCTATGCTTTACCAGACCTCTCTGTGCTTTTACAATGCTTCCCTATGCTTTACCAGACCTCTCTGTGCTTTACAATGCTTCCCTATGCTTTACCATACTAAATAACTTGCCCAGCAGCAGTTACTGGGTCAGATTTGATGTATTTGTGGAACGAAACCTGCTGAATCATGTGACGTTAACATTGAATTACACACCGCTTTGTAGTTTCCCCATATACTTAACGGAAAATCTGACATTTCGAAACCTAACATGAAATACTACTGTACTACTATTATGGCTTCCGGTAGACTTTTTTTAGCGATATCATTTTGTGATTTCTTTGATTTTTACATGATATTAAATAAAAGATCTAACTTTGTAGTCCGGCCATCGGAAAATGCCTTTGTTTCAGTCCCCTCCTCTGTTGTTTGAGAACACTGGGGCAGCTTTATTTTAAAAAGCAGGCAGAAAATAAACAGGACAGGCGAGGAAGAATTCCCCAAGGAGAATGTGACGCAATTGATGGGAATTAAAAACTTCAAATAATCGTGATTTATCTTTACGCTTCTTTTTTTTTTTTTAAGCTGATAATGCAATTGTCCACCCCCAGATTGCCATGTAAAAATAACATATTCCCATCTGTGTTAAGGACAGTGTCACAGACAGAGCTGGTGTTGGCAGGAAGGAGACTCGGGGGACATCACACAAGTCCCTCACAGTTTTCTTGCTGCTCTCGCGATTATTCACCAGTTTAAACTCTGTGTGATTTCATTCGGTGTCCACGATTACATGTTTTTGCAGATCATAACTTCAGAAGAGGCGGAGCGGCGAGGCCATATCTACGACCGGCAGGGCGCCACCTACCTGTTTGATCTGGACTACGTGGAGGACGTGTACACGGTGGACGCTGCTCACCACGGGAACATCTCGCACTTCGTCAACCACAGCGTGAGTACAGAGAGCCCGCGACGCGGCCTGAAACGACAGTGCAAGCAATCGCATGCAGAAACACAAAAAGAAACGCGTATTCAATGACAAACGTGTCCACTAGAAGTCTTTCTCAGCGTCTTCAATAGAAACACTACAAGAAACTTCATAAATTCAATGGCAAGCGTTTCCACTAGAAGTCTTTCTCAGCGTCTTCAATAGAAACACTACAAGAAACTTCATAAATTCAATGACAAACGTTTCCACTAGAAGTCTTTCTCAGCGTCTTCAATAGAAACACTACAAGAAACTTCATAAATTCAATGACAAACGTTTCCACTAGAAGTCTTTCTCAGCGTCTTCAATAGAAACACTAAAAGAAACTGCATAAATTCAACGGCAAACGTTTCCACTAGAAGTCTTTCTCAGCGTCTTCAATAGAAACACTAAAAGAAACTTCATAAATTCAACGGCAAACGTTTCCACTAGAAGTCTTTCTCAGCGTCTTCAATAGAAACACTAAAAGAAACTTCATAAATTCAATGGCAAGCGTTTCCACGAGAAGTCTCTCTTAGCGTTTTCAATAGAAACACTAAAAGAAACTTCATAAATTCAAAGACAAACGTTTCCACTAGAAGTCTTTCTCAGCGTCTTCAATAGAAACACTATGCAGTAAATTCACCTTTTCTTGTTTTGAAATTCATTCAAGATTGCCCTAAAGCCACATTACTTTGAAGAGCTTGCCTGTAAATGTTCCCCCCTTCTCTCTCTCCCCACAAGCAGTGCACCCCGAATCTGCAAGTCTACAACGTGTTCATTAATAACATTGACGAGAGGCTGCCGAGGATCGCTTTCTTCGCCACCAGAATGATCAAAGCTGGGGAAGAGCTGACCTTCGACTACAAGATGCAAAGTAAGAGAAACGCACAGAATCCACTAGAGAGTAAAGCCACGTCCTGTAACTGGACGCTGCACAAAGTCAAAAGATCAGCTGGACAGCTCTGGCCAAAAGTTTTGCATCATCCTCCTGTAGAATGAACCCGAATGAAACCCGCTGAGGTTCACATATTGAGTTACGCACCAGCGCTTTGTAGTTTTTCCACTTACTTAAATAACAACAAATTGTAAAATTCGACCTTTTCAAATCCAACGTGTAATACTACTGTACTACTATTATGGGCTTTTGTGGTATCGTATTGGAGCTTCTTTGATTACACGATGTTAAATAAAAGATCAAAATTATGTTCATATTTATTTTTTATTTTTTTGGCCCCCATCCTAAAATTTATAGGTGGTGCTAAACTTTTGGCAGTAGCTGTGTGGGTTTAATAACAAATACAAAAATATCCACCCCAAAAAAACCTGTTAAGCATGGATTTAGGACCATTTTCTCCCCAAGAACACCCCTTTGAATGCACACGGCCAGTGTGCTCAAGACGAGTTTGTTTGCCTGGTACTTCTGTATATTCCAAAAAAAAAAAAAAAAAAGAAAAAAACATTTCAAGCGACAAATAAAATTATTTAATTAATAATTTGCTTTGATTAGTGTAGCCATCTTTCTGCTGGAGGGCTGGGCTTGACTATTAATGCGTGTGTCTCCCTGGCTGTGTGTTTGTGTTTTGTGCAGTTGATCCAGTGGATGCTGAAAGCACGAGGATGGATTCCAATTTCGGTCTGGCTGGAATGACCGGTTCCCCAAAGAAAAGGGTTCAAATGGAGTGCAAATGTGGAGTGGAGTCGTGTCGGAAGTATCTGTTTTAAAACTCTGGGGGGGAGGGGGGGAGGGGTAAACTCCTTTTCAAGACTGGACTAAACTACTAGCCCTGCACCCAGTCCTGTGTTTAGGTTTCGTGATTTCTTACTGAGCATTTCCAAAAATGAAACTGTTCAATATTAACTTCTTTCGAACTTCAGTTTGTCAGAATTCTGTTCTCATTACAATACTGAAAAATATATATATATTTGAGTATTGTACCATTGTAACCAGTGTTTTGGATAAGCTTTTCAGATTAATCTTTTGTTATATGTATCACAGGCAAGATCAGGTGTCTGTATAGCAGTGTGAGCCATATCCAGTGCACAAGACTTTGTTCGCAGTAGCTGTTTTCCACAGGGCGCTGGCTGATCGGGTCCGCGTTACAGGTGTCTATGAAAATTTAATTTTGAAGGTATTAATTGTTTTTAAAACTGGTAATTGGAACGCAGCACTTCTTAGAAGAAATCACGTTCAGGAGAAGCAATAACAAGGTCTACGTTAAAAAAGAAAACTAAACAGAAACGCAGGACGGGAGCATCGAAACTGGATTTGTCCAGCCTAAATTGTACAGGTTGTCTTTTCTTTTGTTATATTTCTGTGTGTGTGTGTGTGTGTGTGTGTGTGTGTGTTGGGGGGACGGATGGATGGACGGACCACACTTGCCTTTGCTTATTGCTTTTAAAGTAAGGTTGTAGCACAAATAAAACCAACAAAATGCTGTATTTTTATTTTTAGTTGAATTTGTATTATGTTTAATAGACCCTTCTGGCTCCGATAGGCCGCAGTGACTCCCCACGCTTACATAACAAGCACGGTTTACATTCGCATCACCTTATATTCTCCCCACAAAGAAAAGAGCTTGAATTGAATACTAGTGAGTCAATTTCTTTAATTTTAATCTTTTTAAAGATGGCTTCCCATGTACCTGCATGGGCCACTCAGAACTACATTTCCCATCATCCCCCTGCTCACTGGTAAATCCAGCTGTTACATATGCGAGCAGGAGGACGATGGGAAATGTAGTTCTGAGAGGTCCATGCGGGTACATGGGAAGCCATCTTGAGGCAGCGAATGCGATTTAAAAGTTTGAAGAAGTGGTCAAAATGTAAAAAAAAAATTAAAACTATACACACACCTTAGGTAAACAGTTGTAGCAACACATGGGAACATGTAACACAATCAAATAAAAAGGTCCTTATGTACCCTTTTAATTCAGGGCAGTGCCGTTCCCTGTCCAGTTCTAGGGTTTAAATGAGTTTGCAATGGTTTTAATAAAATGTGCGCACCTGCTCTCTGCACCCTCAATCTGGAGAATAATACTCCTATTGTTGGAAATGGGAAAAGGCTAAATTTAAGTAACCATAAAAACTGGAACTGGTAGCAAAAAAACAGATTTAACCGTCCAGGAAAGCCTAGGTTAACGTAGCACCTCACCTCTGTCTGGATACATTTGTTGGTCCAGCACGCCGCTGATAGTACCTGTCTGCCTGAAAGTGGGGTGCTCTGTAGAGCGGTCAGTTCCTAAGTTTTGCTGTTCATAATTCTGGCGTTCTACAGTATTGGAAGGAATAAGATATTATTCCAGAAGTCCATTGAGGCAGTGTTCACAAGATGAGTGGTACCTTCCCTTTTTACGCAGCGTTTTAATTATAAACATGTTGCTGACTCTTGAAATTCTTCTCACACATTGTGGGGTAGCAAATCGACTGAGGGGGTACGTGTCTCAATATTTATTCGGGAGCATTCGCCAGGAGAAAGAGGATTTCTCATCGAAGGATCGCGGTGTATCGAGATCACCACGCTGGCGAACGCTCCCTATTAAAAGTAATCCCCTAGTCGATTTACCAGTGATGTGTGAATTAAAAAGTAAAAAAAAAATACCAGAATAGGGCATATGTTGAAAAAGAAATTTCTGCAGTATTGCCAACATGGGTTACAGCAAAGCTAAAGCAATGAATTTCTTATAAACACAGCGGGGGGTTCGGGAAGACTTTCACCTTTTACAATAATAATGACAAACAGCCATTGTTTCTTTTTTTTTTTGTAAGTTTGCAACAAACTTATTACATTTCTGTTTCTAACATCTCCTGTTAGTTCAATGGAATGTGTTTTTATTTACTGTTAAGTATTTTTTTATTATAATTTCTGATTTATTGGAAAAGTTGTTTATATATATATATATATATATATATATATATATATTTAAACTACAGAAAAAGTGGGACACACTCGGCTTATGTTTCACTGTTCCGCTCAGAGAGAAATAAAAAGTCGCCTCAAACCATAAACGAACGATATCACAAAACTAACACAAATAAAGCTGAAAAACCTGCCAGTCTTCATTCAGTTTTTACAGCATAAAACTATAATTAAACCTTTAAATTGTAAGCAGCTTCAGATATCATTAATTGCTTCATATTTTTAATGTTATCTGTTGCTTGCCCTACATGGTTCATTTTTCTCAATCTGCTTTTAGCTTGTCCGAAGAATCTTAAGTGCCAGCACTGAGTATCTGTTCTGTTAAGAATGAAAACATCTCCGCTTTTACGGTGGTGCTTTCTCCAGTAGAAATAATCTATCTTCTGCACAACGGTGTGTGTAACCAGGTCACGCTCCCTCGTGCAACACTGCAGGTGCGCTGATAAAAATGAAGGGTGTGATGGAGGAACAGAAAAAACAGCTTTGTGGCAGGAGTGTGAACTGAATGCACCATGATCCTCCTAACGCAGCACGCAGGAATATCCCCTGGAAAGTGTCCTGAGGGCTGATTCTTCATGGTCAGGTATTGGGTTTGAGGTTAGGTTTTAGGGCAGGGGGTTGGGTTAGGGTCAGGATGGGTTGAGTTGCCGAGCTCTGGAAGTGAAAAGCAAATGTCCTTGAATCATGTGATGCCATGAGGACACTTTCTAGCAGATATTCCTTCACGCTGCTGGTCCTAGAGATTCTCTGTATCCCCCCCCCCCAAACTAATTTATGATCTGTTGTGTGAAACAACTTGGGGGGATTTTTGGTGGTTTGTGTTGTAACTGAAACTCGCTGCCGGTGTTTTGTAAACTTTTTTTTTTTTTATTTACTTGAAAATAAATTCTCAAAAGTGAGTCTTGAAACACTATTAGTACACCGTTGATCGCCACACTTCATCAAACAGCTGTGCTGAAACTGTTGAGATGAAGTGAAGTAGTGTTTGTGTTAATGTCGGTGTTTGCTTACTGACCAGGTATTTCTAAACTGTGTCTTTCTGTGTTTTCTGCTTTTTTTTTCCCATTGTCGTCTTTTTTAATTCTTATTTTATACAATAATAATATACATTTTGTAAAAATTATTTTGTAAATAAAAGTATGCTATCCGTGTCTTTTTTGATTGACGTTTTCTTAATTTTTGTTTTATTAAGTTTTTTTTTAAATTTAGTTTACAGGTCTGGCCAAAATTTTGCATCATCAGGAATTTTAGAATTGAGACATTAATTAAAATAAATAAAAAAATCAAACAATATTAACAGTTGCAATATATTATTTTATCCCTTGCAGTGAAAATCCATGGAGTTACTATTTGATTTTGTTCCACCTTTGTCCATTTTCAGGGAACACAAAAAGGATACAATATCAAAAATACATAGCTGAAAGAACTGTGTTTTAAAATAAGCAGGCGTCCATTTAGATGTACTGTAGATGGTTTTGTTGTTACAGTACTATATTTTCAACTGAAGTATTTTAATTCGGAACAATATGATTCTGAAAATATCACTTGCCAGAAGAGACGACTGTGGACACGTGGACCGTAATACAGTACATACTTTTTTTTTTTATAAATTTAGTCGTTGCCAATTATTTTTTTATTATTTTCTCCCAATTTGGAATGGCCAATTATTTTATTACGGTCGGCTCACCGCTACCACCCCTGCGCTGACTCGGGAGGGCGAAGATGAACACACACTGTCCTCCGAAGCGTGTGCCGCCAAGCCGACCGCTTCTTTACACGCTGCAGACTCACCGTGCAGCCGCCTCAGAGCTACAGCGTCGGAGGACAACGCAGCTGTCGGGCAGCTTACAGGCAAGCCCGCAGCCGCCCGGCCAGACTACAGGGGTCGCTGGTGCGCGGTGAGCCGAGGACACCCTGGCCGACCTAACCCTCCCTGTTACCCATGCACAGAACTGCATACAACGTAAAAGAGCAATTTAGTAAAATATATACATATATAAAGATTTTAAAAAGTTTCCAGAATTAAAACCAAAGTCAGTATTCGAAATTGCGGAATATAGTGCTCGATAAGGCCCTAACATCACAGTTCACTTGCAAATGAAAATTGTAATATTGAAGATGGGCTTTGTATCAGAAAAACTGATTTGAGAATTGTTAAACCATTTTAGCCAATAAACTTAAACCATGTTTTCGATGTCGATTCAAGATATGTCAGATAAATTGGAAGGATTTTGAAACTGATAAGTCTTGATTGCACGATTCATCTTTAACTGTTAAACCCCACCTAGTGCTCCTAGAAACAGTTAAAATGTTTGTCATTGAATAGTTTCTTTATCGAATTTCTCCACTTACTGCATCACAAGTATGTACTGAATTTTGTGCAGCAAACAGTGTAACTTTATTATCATATTTCCCAGGCCACAGATGAATAAGATCAAGCCTTTATAAGCTTGATCTTTATATATATATATATATATATATATATATATATATATATATATATATATAAAGAACATAAATGCTGCTCTTCTAAACCATATAACCTTAATACCTACCTGCCAAGAATCCATGTGATCTTGAAGGTGGGTTTGGAACTCTGTATTGACATTTAGAACTGCCTTCCACACTGCAGCCCAGCACACTAACCACTGAGCTACTCAAACCCACTGCCTTCCACACTGCAGCCCAGCACACTAACCACTGAGCTACTCAAACCCACTGCCTTCCACACTGCAGCCCAGCACACTAACCACTGAGCTACTCAAACCCACTGCCTTCCACGCTCGTAGATTTTTGACAGGGATTTGTGGCAGATCTGAAATACCATTTGTAAGGAAAAGGAGTTTTTAAAACAGAATTAGTAAGGCAAGTTTGCCAGTATTAGCACACTTCCAGTATTCAAACTACTGCTGTGGATTTTTTGGTTTGTCAGTTTGTGAGTTACTGTTCTGAGGTATAATGCTCATGGCAGCACAGCACTTTCTACTGAAAGAAAGTCAATTTTAAAACCCTCCTACACTCAGAAAAACTTCAGATCCACGAAAAAACAAGGGGGGAGTGAAACAAGCTTAAAAAAAACAGAAGGAAACTGGCAATTAAAAGTCATATTTCCAGCGAATTGTGTGTACAGTGGCACAGTCCTAATAGAAATAAAAATAATCAAATAAAACTGACCGACCCTCACACACACACACAAACATACATGCGTGAAAAAAAAAAAGTGAATTGCTTTTTTTTTTTTTTTTTTTTTATTGTAGTCACCGTTTGTCCATATAATACACATCAAACATTACACCGTTCAGTTATTTTACAAAAGATAATATACCTGCAGGTTTTTTTTTCTTTTTACAAAAAAAAAGGCCTGAGAAGGTATTCTCTTACTTTTTTTTTAATCTTTTTTCATTTATTTCCAAAAAAAGCCCCCTAACCAACCCTAACCCTTCAGTTTTCCCCCCCAAACAGCCCCTGCCACCCCCCACATCCAAAAAAAGAAGCGTCTCAAAATATTTTTTCACAGCAAATGATATATTCTGTCACTTTTTTTGGCGATTATCAGTTTTCAAGAGCATTTTTCTTCAACCAGAACTCACATTTTCCGTTTGTAACTCCATTAGAGGCGGTTTTAAAAAAGGGAATTTTTTTTTTAAAAAAAACCCCAAAAAACCTTATCCTCCACAATCCCACAATTCCACAGTGTTTTTGTTGTGTTTATGCATCTCCGCTGGAAACTCACAGCTTTCCCTGTGGTGGTTCCGTCGCCACGGCAACAGCGAATCACAGCACAAAGTAGAAAAATCCGTCGAAAGAGAGTTGGTCTTTGTTTTTTGTTTTTTTTTTTAATTTCCTTTGCTATTCAGTTTCTTTTAAGGCCATAAAATGTAAACTATGTTTCAGCTTTTTTTTCATTTGATTTATTTTCAGAAACCTTCTCTTTACCCCCTCCCCCCCTCCTTTATTCATTTTTCATAAGCAGACAGGAAAAGCGAACAAAATGAAAAATCCCTCACCCTCTTCAATGGCAATGCAGACAGACAGCAGTGCTTCAATGACAATCGATACCAGAGGCAATAACTGCACAAAGGCAGGTACCATGGTACTGAGTGTGATTGCTGGTGGTACATTTCTCCTCAAAGCTGCTGCCTTCCACACTGCAGCCCAGTGCTTTCTTTATCTAACCACTGAGCTCCTCAAACCCCACTGCCTTCCACACTGCAGCCCAGCGCTTTCTTTATCTAACCACTGAGCTCCTCAAACCCGCTGCCTTCCACACTGCAGCCCAGCGCTTTCTTTATCTAACCACTGAGCTCCTCAAACCCACTGCCTTCCACACTGCAGCCCAGCGCTTTCTTTATCTAACCACTGAGCTCCTCAAACCCACTGCCTTCCACACTGCAGCCCAGCGCTTTCTTTATCTAACCACTGAGCTCCTCAAACCCGCTGCCTTCCACACTGCAGCCCAGCGCTTTCTTTATCTAACCACTGAGCTACTCAAACCCCACTGCCTTCCACACTGCAGCCCAGCGCTTTCTTTCTCTAACCACTGAGCTCCTCAAACCCACTGCCTTCCACACTGCAGCCCAGCGCTTTCTTTCTCTAACCACTGAGCTCCTCAAACCCGCTGCCTTCCACACTGCAGCCCAGCGCTTTCTTTATCTAACCACTGAGCTCCTCAAACCCGCTGCCTTCCACACTGCAGCCCAGCGCTTTCTTTATCTAACCACTGAGCTCCTCAAACCCGCTGCCTTCCACACTGCAGCCCAGCGCTTTCTTTATCTAACCACTGAGCTCCTCAAACCCGCTGCCTTCCACACTGCAGCCCAGCGCTTTCTTTATCTAACCACTGAGCTCCTCAAACCCGCTGCCTTCCACACTGCAGCCCAGCGCTTTCTTTATCTAACCACTGAGCTCCTCAAACCCGCTGCCTTCCACACTGCAGCCCAGCGCTTTCTTTATCTAACCACTGAGCTCCTCAAACCCACTGCCTTCCACACTGCAGCCCAGCGCTTTCTTTATCTAACCACTGAGCTCCTCAAACCCGCTGCCTTCCACACTGCAGCCCAGCGCTTTCTTTATCTAACCACTGAGCTACTCAAACCCCACTGCCTTCCACACTGCAGCCCAGCGCTTTCTTTCTCTAACCACTGAGCTCCTCAAACCCACTGCCTTCCACACTGCAGCCCAGCGCTTTCTTTCTCTAACCACTGAGCTCCTCAAACCCGCTGCCTTCCACACTGCAGCCCAGCGCTTTCTTTATCTAACCACTGAGCTCCTCAAACCCCACTGCCTTCCACACTGCAGCCCAGCGCTTTCTTTATCTAACCACTGAGCTCCTCAAACCCGCTGCCTTCCACACTGCAGCCCAGCGCTTTCTTTATCTAACCACTGAGCTCCTCAAACCTGCTGCCTTCCACACTGCAGCCCAGCGCTTTCTTTATCTAACCACTGAGCTCCTCAAACCCCACTGCCTTCCACACTGCAGCCCAGCGCTTTCTTTATCTAACCACTGAGCTCCTCAAACCCGCTGCCTTCCACACTGCAGCCCAGCGCTTTCTTTATCTAACCACTGAGCTACTCAAACCCACTGCCTTCCACACTGCAGCCCAGCGCTTTCTTTATCTAACCACTGAGTTCCTCAAACCCCCTGCCTTCCACACTGCAGCCCAGCGCTTTCTTTATCTAACCACTGAGCTACTCAAACCCACTGCCTTCCACGTGTGAAATCTTACACCAAAGTCAAAAAAAAAAAAAAAAATGGAATACAAATGTGAGAATCCTAACGCGACATTAATGTGGAAAAAAAAAAAAAAAAAAATCTAAGTAAATCACAGACGAGGAGAAAGTGCATTGAAAACATGCCTGCAAGTGTTAAAAAAAAATAAATAAATAAATAAATAAATAAACATCCTTGCAGTTGCTATAGTTTACATGAAAAACATTTCTGGAAAAGAGAGTCATTCGACCGATCAAGTCTCATCCCTTCAAAGAGCACAATCTGCCCTTAATAAGGGGCTACTCATAAGACAGAACCTAAGTGTTTTAGATATTATACCTGGCAGGCTATCGCATGCATTTATAACTCGCTGTGTAAAAAAAGACATTATACTGACACTGGCCCTTTTAACACAGGCACGGCTACCCGGATCACAATCCTGCGGCACGTGAAACCACGTACCTGGGATGTGGCTTTGACCCGGTTTGAGCGAGACAAAATGCACGACGGACGTTTGTGAGCAGACGCGATGACAAACAGCTGGGCCTGCGTGAAGGTTTCACTTCCACGAGGAACGTTTCTCTTTATTCTGTTTCGCCATGTTTGTGTCGCAAACAAAGCCT
Source organism: Acipenser ruthenus (assembly GCF_902713425.1). Lineage (NCBI taxonomy): Eukaryota > Metazoa > Chordata > Actinopteri > Acipenseriformes > Acipenseridae > Acipenser > Acipenser ruthenus. The sequence continues at coordinate 993,626 of NC_081243.1, read as the reverse complement.
CTAGATGAATTTCAAAGGGGTCTTTTTATTACTGAAATAATGCTTATCAAACCTGTAGTTTCACCACCCCCCAGGCAACAAGCACACCAGTTTACACACTGTTTACATCACAGTCAACTGCTTTTCCAGAATTTTGTAAACCACAGCCTTTGAAAAAGGACACCGGCTTACTTTGGCACTGACAAAACAACAATTAAACTTCAGTTTTCTTGCAGGCTAGCACTGTGAAATAACCGGAACAGCATTAAGTAATGCTGCAGCATATCTTTTAAAAGGGAACGAAACACCGACTGCATCTCATCCTACACCACAATGGCCGATCTGAATTTGAAAAGGAACGTAAACGTGCTATAGATGCAGAAGACAACAATGTGCCTCTTTTTTTTTTTTTTTTTATAAAAATGTTTCCTCAAGGAATCAGCAGGAAGCTTTGGATTTTGTCCTCCCTGTAAAAGCTTTTCATTTTCACCCCCTTTTTTTTAATTTTTTCATCCTCAAACGGTTCTGCAACAAACGTTTTGCCGAGAGGTTTTTTTTCGCAAATTCACGCGGCGTCAAAACGGTTGCCCTCAGAATTTATTTTGATTCTGGTGAAGCCCGTTCCCCCCCGTCACTTCCTGTGCGAACAGGTATTGAGTCCCATCTGAACCACACCTGATCAAATCTGTAGCAGAAGAGCATGCGTTTCAGCTGGAGCCCTAATGCCTGCAACACAGGAAGTGATCTGGGTGGCGGTGTTGAGCCAGAAACACGCAGGAAGAGGGGAGCTTTTAAAGATTTGTCACTCTTACCTGAGGGGAGGGGCCAATTTGCTATATCAAGGTATAATTCATTACTTTTAAGCTGATTTGGAATTATAAAACTAGGTTGTAATCTTTTGAATCGGAGTGAGTGAACAGTTCATTTAAGATCTTGAAATGTTAAGGCGGTTTCTTTAAAAGGTTTGAAAGGGAGGGCAAAATACAGTTTCCTCTAGATTCCCTGCACCTCTCTTCTGTCACATGACGCGGTAGGGCTCGTGGGGTAGTTGCGGTTTAGTCCTACAGCAAGGGGGCAGGTGAGCCAGGAGGCCTTTCTTGAGGTCTTTGTTGAGGAAGAAGCAGATGAAGGGATTGACCCCGGCCTGGGCGAAACTCATCCACACTGCGATGGACAGGTAGCGGTGAGGTACGGTGCAAGCCTTCACGAACACCCTCCAGTAGCAGGCCACGATGTACGGCGACCACAGGACCAGGAAACACAGTGTGATCACGTAGAACATCCGGCCCAGCCGCTTCTCCGCCTTGAACTCCTCCATGCCCAGCAGCCGACGGTTCTGGTTGTGAGCGTTCTGCCGGATCCCCAGCAGGGTAGGGGGCATGGGTCCGCGCCCGAACCCTGCGATCCAGTTGGCGGCCGCTTGGCCGGTGGCCCCCGGCCCGTGGAACGTCCAGTTCTGGCTGATCGCCGGGACCATCTGGATGGGTTTCATCTTGCGATGCTTGTACTCAAACAGCAGCAGTTTCGTGTAGACCACGTGGGTGGCCAGGATGAGGACGGCCTGCATGAGCATGAAGCCCAGGGTGTCGTTGGCTTTGAAGTAGCGGTGCTCGAAGATGCACTGGTCCTCCTCGCGGATGAACTTGTAGGTGCCCACGTCGAACACCGGGGGGAAGGCCATGGCTACCGAAAGCGTCCACACCATGCAGACCACGGCCACGCAGGTCCAGAAGGTCATGCGCTTGGAGTAGAAGCGGTGGTGGGCGATGGCCATGTAGCGGGTCACGCTGATGCAGAAGAGCATGAAAGCCGCGTGGAAGCAGAACAGGATGGCCATGAAGGCCACGATCTTGCAGCTGAGCACGCTGTAGGTCCAGGCTGAGCCGTTCTTGATGGACACCAGGACGAAGGGGAAACAGACGGCCGAGCGGACGGTGTCCGCCAGGCAGAGGTCCAGGAGGAAGTAGTAGGGGCCCTTGTGGAGGGCTCGGTCCTTCAGAATGAGCAGGGACAACACCAGGTTGCCCGCCAGACTCGCGCAGATGATGAGCCCGAGGAGGACCAGCTTGACGTAGGTGGAAACGGCGGAGGAACTGGGCGCCAGCGGGTGGTTGGGTCCCTCGCTGCTCTCGCTGGCGTTGCCCATCCTTCCTTCCGTTCCTCCCTCCTGAAAGTCCGTCCTTTCTTTCTTTCTTTCTTGGGTTCGTTCAGAGTCGGCCCCACCCTCCAGAGTGTCTCTCTTGTGGTTTCAGCAGCACCACTGCGTTCTCACTCTGCAGCGTCCCATCGTTGCGTCCCAGCAGCACCTGGGGAGCAAAGCAGAGAGGCTTCATCATAATCCACGGCAATCGTAACATGGTAATTGGCAGTGGTTTATGTATTAAATTACAAATGGGAGATTTTTGTGAACAAACATGAAGCATCACAAGTTGCACAACCTAAAGCGAGGGTTACCATATAACTTGGTATCATTGAAATGGCCAAAGGGTAAAGCAATGAATGGGTTCGTTTTTACTGGACGGCACTTAAGAAAGAACATTATTTTGAGAATCACAGAATACAGCTGTGTACCGAGTATAAGGCAATAGCTTGAAGGCACAATATGGCAAACTTCTTGAGTTACAGGTCAAAGTGATAGGGGCCCTTATGCCTCGTTACTGCTGGCTAGCAGGGGCCAAACTGTGCCGTCGCACTGCGTTTAGGAACCTTGAACCCATGTAGTTTGCTTCCATCCGGTAAACTATTCAACGCGCACTGCACAGAGCTGCACAATTTCTTTAAAAATGTCTTCAATGAAAAAGACACCAGGCTGCATCAAAGATCAGAAATATAGATTCTGCTAAAAATATCGATCTGTCCAGCATGAGAAGGGGACGTTCCACATGGCTATTTTTTACATGTATTTATGTTTTTATTTTGTTTGATAATTCACCGGTGGTGTAAACAGAATATCTTTAAAAAAAACGGACTTAGGAAACACGTTTGTCAAACAACTCGGTAGATCAAGCTGTCTGAAATACAGAATTAAAAATAATAAGAATGTGACCTTTACTGCCGCACTATTAATTCCTGGGTCAGCTGTACCTGACAAAATGACATTGAAAGGCAGAATTGCTCGGCCAATTGAGCGCCGCCCCCCCCCGGGAGCTCCTGTCCTCAGTCTGCAAAGGAACAGCCTGGACTCGAACCGGCAACCTCCAGGCTATATCCTGCACTCCACACGGAGCGTCTTTACCGGATGCGCCACTCGGGAGCCCCCTTGTTTTACAAAACGTGGCCATGTTCATTTGAAGATACGTGGCAATTATTAATTAAAAAATAAAGCAAACTGACCTCTCTCAATGGCGGAGGTATTGGGGGGGGGGGGGCCAAGCAAGACGTTTGAGAGGGGCAAATTGGGCAACTAATCCAGGCACGTCTGTAATGTGATGTCCCTGCATTTCTGGGGAAGGATGTAGAGATGTATGCAATGGCAAATGTTGGCACTCAGCCACAGTTAAGTGGTGTGCTTGTGTTTTCCTGGTACGATGCCCATTACCTCCTATGGTTTACTGCCATGCTCTGCTTGTATCACAGCTTGGTTTTGCTGTATGCCTTGCTGTGGGGTTGGCTGCATTTCCTCTGTAGCCTGTGGTCACAGCTTTTAAATATTCAGACATTACATGGCTGGTCGCCAGCCAGATTGGATTGGGGTCTCGTCCGATCTCCAGACCTCTTTGACAACGCTCAGACAAATATTGCTCCAAGGTGTGCTGTTATCAACGCAGAGAGATGTTTTCTTCCTCAAGATAAGGAATTGATAAAGTAGGGCACATTTGACCTTGTGTGTTTTCTGTGTCTGGAACAACATCGTAACACTCGCCAAGAATTTGATTAGCATTTAGATATTATCAGGAAAACAGAGTGGAGGCAGAGTTCACAAACTGCAGCTTCACTCCCACGCAGTTAGGTAAGATATATAAGACAGGCACTGGTGAGAAATCAGGTTTTTCCAGGGCGCAACTGAATTGTAATCCGTGGAATAACTAGTATTATATTTCCACAGCAATCCCATGTAATGTGTTTTAATGGATATTTTGCCATGCTATTGGTGAAATCCTGATAAAGTCAACACTTTTTGCTCGGTCCCTTTTAAAAGGGATATTAAAATGTCTGACTGTACTTACTAGAGACAGACAGATAGATAGACAGACACACACAGGCAGACAGACACAGACAGACAGAGAGACACATACAGACACACACAGGCAGACAGACACAGACAGACAGAGAGACACATACAGACACACACAGGCAGACAGACACAGACAGACAGAGAGACACATACAGACACACACAGGCAGACAGACAGACAGAGAGACACATACAGACACACACAGGCAGACAGACACAGACAGACAGAGAGACACATACAGACACACACAGGCAGACAGACACAGACAGACAGAGAGACACATACAGACACACACAGGCAGGCAGACACAGACAGACAGAGAGACACATACAGACACACACAGGCAGACAGACACAGACAGACAGAGAGACACATACAGACACACACAGGCAGGCAGACACAGACAGACAGAGAGACACATACAGACACACACAGGCAGACAGACACAGACAGACACATACAGACAGATAGATAGACAGACACACACAGGCAGAGACACACATACAGACACACACAGGCAGGCAGACACAGACAGACAGAGAGACACATACAGACACACACAGGCAGACAGACAGACAGAGAGACACATACAGACACACACAGGCAGACAGACACAGACAGACAGAGAGACACATACAGACACACACAGGCAGACAGACACAGACAGACAGAGAGACACATACAGACACACACAGGCAGGCAGACACAGACAGACAGAGAGACACATACAGACACACACAGGCAGACAGACACAGACAGACACATACAGACAGATAGATAGACAGACACACACAGGCAGAGACACACATACAGACACACACAGGCAGGCAGACACAGACAGACAGAGAGACACATACAGACAGATAGATAGACAGACACACACAGGCAGAGAGACACAGACAGATAGATAGACAGACACACACAGGCAGAGAGACACAGACAGATAGATAGACAGACACACACAGGCAGAGAGACACAGACAGATAGATAGACAGACACACACAGGCAGAGAGACAGACACACAGACAGATAGATAGACAGACACACACAGGCAGACACACAGATAGACAGATAGATAGATAGATTGAGACACACAGACAGAGAGACAGACACACACACACACAGATAGACACACATAGTAGATATAGACAGAGACACACAGATAGATAGATAGATAGACAATCATAGATAGACACACAGATAGATAGTCACACACAGATAGATAGATAGATACACATAGATAGACAGACAGACACAGATAGCTAGACACACACAGATAGACAGACAGACAGACAGACAGACAGACAGACAATCACATAGACAGATAGATACAGACACACACACAGACAGACACAGATAGACTGATAGACAGACAGACCCCCTCCCCCAGTACTCCACAATTCTTCACACACTAGCGTTTTGTGTTGTGTGCAGGCCTGAGTTCTGGGCCTGGCGAACCGATCTGTATATATTTATATTTATATATATATGTATATTTATATAGATATATATATATATATGCTTACGCCTTTGTGTGTGAAGCTTGGGGGATGGGGTTGCTTCGCTATTGTTGAGAACTGGGAGAACCAGCTCAAATCTACCCGAGTATGTACAATTATGAACTGTGGATACTGTACATAGATTTCAAACTGCACGACACAGGCTGGGTAAATGCAATAGTTTCATCGTTGGGATGCATTAAGAAATAAACAAAAGACACTGAAGGGGGGGGGGGGGGGTAATAAAAAATAAAAATGATGTGACCTTTCTTTGAATTAAGAAATGAACGTAGGTGTGGACAACCAACAAGTTAGAAATCTCAAACCCGTGCTATACACAGAAAATGCACCATATACTGTAGAATTAAAATAAAATGCATCAATTCGTGCATAAAATATAAAACCGAGTAGGCTACCTAGATAGTCTGTGTATGGGCGGAATAATTATTTTTTCTTTACCTACCTAGTTTTCTTCTTTATGTAGACAAAAGATGTTTTTTTTTTAATTCCAGGCCATTTTTTGGTGCGGGGTTAATGTAAGTGCGGTCGAAAAAAAAAAAAAACTAACCTCGATTAATAAACACCCACTCCAAGAATATATATATTTCCGTGCAGAAAATAAATAAAATCAATTCAAATAAAATAATATCTAATTTTCCCTCATGGAAATAAAACTAAAAAAAAAAAAAAAAAAAAGTCTTTTCTGCGCTTGCTGTCAAATCTTCATAATAATAATCATCATAATAAATAAATAAATAACAAAAAACCAGTTGGTTAAAAGTGGTGTTGTATTAATATCAGTAACAACAGGAACGATTTGAACCCCAAACACGAAATACAGGTTTTAATAAACAAAAATGACCGTTTCTTCTTTTTTCGTACCCAGTCCATCTCTTCAGTTTTCCCCATTAAACCACCATACCTTGGTACTGAAATCCGACGGTAGGGTAAAAAGAAAACAAACAAAAAAATCCAATATTTTTGTTGTTTTTTTTTTTTTCCTGTTGAACCAGCTAGATTCGCATTCTGTGCAGTAAAATGATAACCGTACCGAATACCGTTTAAATTTAAATTTTATTTGACCGTTGATGTGTTAAACCGCCACGCCGTTTGTGTCCAATAACTGTTTAATTTTCTGAGGTACAGTTACAGCCGTTTTCACTGAAATCCGAGGAACCGTTGCTTTTATTTTATGATAAGCGTTTTTGTCTCTTGAGTTTTTGTATTTTCATCCTTGCGACACATACAGGCCCTGGTTAAATTTTTTTTTAAAAAAAGACGCGGCCAAACCTTCAGAATCCGGCGGCGGTTGTTTTTTTTTTAAAAATTAAATAATAAAAAAAAAGAAAAAAAGACAAAGAAAAAATAAATAAATAAAAAAGTAACCAAAAAAAAAAACAAAATTTAAATGGCTGTTTTTTCTTGCGGCTGGGCTGAGGTAAAACAGCGGCTCGAGCTCTGCCCTCCGTTTCGGCTATGCTCGGATCCGTTCGGGAAGCATTCGTGTTCATTCGGAGGTGGAACAAGGTGCCGTCGCTGTCACGGAAACAGCCGACCTCTCTTTTTAAAGGGAACGCACGCTAATTTTAAGCCCCATGTGATTAAACTGTGATTAAAACAAACATTTTTTAAAAAAACGGATATGGGGAAATGCCGTTGTTTAAAATGGATATTTTTATTGCAGGAAATACAGAGTGTCATTTATTTAATAGGCTGTAGAACTATTGTTATACATGTTCATACGTGAAACTTATTTTTGATTTACTTAACACAAACATCAACAACACTGATAAGACATACTCGGACGTAACAGTGTGAATGCATAGTTTTGGTGAGACTCTAAATACATACAAATAAAAACGACATATTACCAGAGGTAATTAAAAAAAAAACAAAAAAAAAAAACAGCGCAAATAAAAGATAACGACTATGACATCACATGTTGAATTCGTTTTTATATTCATAAGATACGGGTTTTGTGATATAAATTCAATTTCATAAAAATGTTACTTTCCAGAAATAATTAACATATATATATATATATATATATATATATATATATATATATATATATATATATATATATATATATATATAATATCTTTGTTTAATGTTATTATGAAATAATTTCTGTGAGTGTGTTATGAAACTGGCTCCATTGTGGCTGTAAGTGTGGGCCGGTAACGCATTGATATCTATGGGGCTCTAGAGCCGTAGTTTCTTACCTTTCTCTAATCTCTTCAGTGTTTTTTAAGTTACAAAAAATATACCCACAAGTAGACACCACACCCAAACCTGTGCTAAAAAAAATAACTAATTAAGCTACTTAATGTCTATCGACCACCGGTACTGTATCCAGCTTATAAGAAATTCTAGGCACGTGTGTGTGTGTGTGTGTGAGAGATTGAGAGTGAGTGTGTGTGTGTGAGAGAGAGAGTGAGAGTGTAAAAAAACGAGTATAATCTGTGAGACAAATGTGAGAGGTAACTAATTTTCACACAATATAACAAAACAAATACACGGTTATTGAAATAATGTGATATCTTGTAACAATTGTAAGTCGCCCTGGATAAGGACGTCTGCTAAGAAATAAATAATAATAATAATAATAATAATAATAATAATAATAATAATAATAATAATAATAGGAGGTGGAGCAGATACCCAAAGAATAAGACCATAGAAACTTTAACCCTAAAGCACTACCACATATGTTTTTAAAATGACAATGCACATTTGAGTGACAGGACTTTTTGCTGTTTTGTGCCTATTTTACACATTATTTTTACATACAATTACCCATTTATACAGTTGGGTTTTTTACTGGAGCAATCTAGGTAAAGTACCTTGCTCAAGGGTACAGCAGCAGTGTCCCCCCCACCTGGGATTGAACCCACGACCCTCCGGTCAAGAGTCCAGAGCCCTGACCACTAATTAATATCTTTATTAAATAACCAATCTGCTAGTGCAGGGCTCAGGACAGGGGTCTGAAGGGTAAAGCAGTACCCTCAGAGATCGGGGGGGGGGGGGGGGGGGAGAGCTTGAGTGACAGAACGTGCTGTCCTTGAAATAGAAGCCTGATACTTTGACTCAAGCGAAATGCGTGACCTTTTCAAATAGCCACTGCTTGACATTACCAGGGCATTTCAACAAGATCAGGCTGACAAGCCTGGTACGTGTAAAACAAACATACGTCTATCAGTGTACAGCAGTGTTTGTGTGTGTGTGTGTGTGTATAATATGTATAGGGGCTCCTTTGAGCATATATATCCATACCCTCCAACTGTACCGATTTAGCCAGTACAATACCTCGTTTCTAACTTTGGCACCAAATCCCCATGAATCTGAAGCGGTTGCTAGCGTCACATGCCCATGGAAGTGCTTGCTAGACGGAGAGTTAATAGTGGTAAAGAAACAGGTACAGACAGTCCATTCAAAGACATTCCAGTCCAAGATATTCTGTTGTTGGAGAATTTGTTGCTGAGACAATATATAAAAATAGACAGCTAGACATTTGTTTCTGTTTTACACTTCAGCGTTATCAAAGTACTTTATTGGTTAATTTACGGATTGCTGGTTTAGTTAAGGTCAGATTCGCAACATAATCCATGTCCGAAATATAAATAGAGAAATACTATGAAACAAATGCGTAAAGGGCCCCCGAGAGCCGTCATGGGCCCCGGGGAAGGATTGGTATGTCTCGCTGCCCCTCCCCTCCCCTCCCCTCCCCTCCATGGTACTACATTCATCCGACTTTGTAGTCTAAACCAAGCAATGATACTTGCAATCTTAGCATTGTCTGAGGAAGATCATTTCAACCGATACAGTATTTTGATAATGAGTTTGAAGGAAACTGTCAACGACGCCTAGAAGTTTCAATATCTCAATTAAAAATCGGATAATCGGACAGGATAGTTTACTTTTTCTCAAAGTAGTTATGCTTAAGTTATTTAGAGTATTCAAACTTTTTTTTAGGTACGTCAATAATTTTTTTGTACAAACTCCACGTGTAATAGTCACTAATCGGAAGCTTACTTAACATCAAATAACAGTCGTTTTTTAGCATAAACTACATTTTAATAGTGTTGCTATACACTATTTTATTTATCCCGTGCCAAAAATAAACCACTCATCTCTGCTCTTAACTAATAGCCTGTATTAGTAAATATATTTGTATTTTAAGCAATATAACAGATAATTCTCTAATTATGTTTACCACCAGCTGAAGAAAGTACTTTATCTATTTTACACGATACAATTTTTCTAACAAACTTCTGCACCACGTTGTTTTGAACAAATTATAGACCTTAATAATAGAATAATTCATACTGTGGTATACATACTGTGGACTCTTGACCGGAGGGTCGTGGGTTCAATCCCAGGTGGGGGGACACTGCTGCTGTACCCTTGAGCAAGGTACTTTACCTAGATTGCTCCAGTGAAAAAACCCAACTGTGTAAATGGGGAATTGTATGTAAAAATAATGTGATATCTTGTAACAATTGTAAGTGGATAAGGGCGTCTGCTAAGAAATAATAATAATAATAATAATAATAATAATAATAATAATAATAATAATAATAATAAAATAATAATAATAATAATATTGTGCAACTTTAGGGTTCTTTTAAAGTTTTTAAAAGTCTTTATCCAAGGCGATTTACAGAGACTAGGGTGTGTGAACTACGCATCAGCTGCAGAGTCACTTACAACTACGTCTCACCCAAAAGACGGATCACAAGGAGGTGAAGTGACTTGCTCAGGGTCACACAATGAGTCAGTGGCTGAGGTGGGATTTGAACCGGGGACCTTCTGGTTACAAGCCCTTTTCTTTAACCACTGGACCACACAGCCTCCTGGTTATGGCTATGAGGTCATCGGAAATGAACTAAGGTGGAAAGATAACCTTGGAGATGCCTCTGCTATGTCACATAGCCCATTGGGCTAAATGTTATAATTTTGTCGTTGCCAAAGTATAATATATAAAGTGAATTGTCAAACCAGGTTTTTATTGGGGCGCCTATTAGAGCTTTAAGGGTTACCCACAGTGCATCATTTGTACAGAGAAAGGCGCCGGGGCGCAAGCATTGACAATATTACTGTTCTTAAGGACCACACCTTTAAGGTCATCACAAGTTGAAAGAGTGCTGTCCTGGTGATACAAGTTTTACGAGCATGCATTCCACATCATATATGAAACAGCAGTATGCGTGGAAAAATAAATTAAAAGCAACCGCTAGAACACCGCTAGCTTCTGGATATATTCTCTCTCCAGGTACAGATCCATACCCCTCTGCCCGGCCATTGCTCTGTCATCACATTACACACCGCAGCACAAGCACACGCAGAGCGATGCTTCCCACGTCACTCAGCAGCCAAGTACCAAAAAACGAACGTGAACGCCAATGGCAGCAAGACCTGCTCCGTCTTTAGCTCGCGCAAGAACTTGCCGAACGGATAGTAGTGTGTTGAGAATTTTTAGAAAACCTTTGGTGCATTATGGTATGCCTGAATGCTACGGCATGCATTTCAGAGCAAATCATAGCATGAGTATGTCTCGGCACTGATTTAAGCACTGGCTGCCCGTTCTTAAGAAGCAGTAACAGGAAACACACTTGAAGGGGTTGGGAAGTTTGTATTATCACACCTGTGGCTTCAGTATGGAAACAGCAGACAAAGTAGCAACACATGTACAGACATCTTCCTTCAGAAGCAGAGGCTCAAGAGGTAAAGCCCAACTACAAGGAAGACAGTGGGATGATAGAAGCCCGCAGCCATGATGATCACCAAAGACCAACAGGCGAAGAAGAAGCTGAGAGCTTGGTTGAGTCTGTGATCCACCTCTCTGAATGGTGCTGCTGGTGGCGATGTCTCCAGTTTAGGACCTACCCCCCGGTCACCGGAACCGCGGTTCCTAGCCAGGAGAAACTCTTGGGTGTCTACCCTGCAGCCAGGAGACTCCAGGTTCCCATTCTCGCTTTGGGGTTGGGCAGGAAGTGTTTGGCTGTCTCTCTGAGTCTCCAAATCGCTTAAAGCGCCTTCTGGTGAACCTCTTGTCTCTGGGACTGCGGGAAGATCAAGGCCTTTGAAAAGCACGGGTCGCCTGGCTGTTGTCATCTCCTGGACATCTTTAGCTAAATCCAACTGGTTGTCCTTCATGCATTCTACGTCGCTCAGATCTTCAACATCGTCACTTTCCTGTCCAGTTCCTGTTTCGGGCACGGTTGGAGGTACCAAATTTTCAGGTTCCAGCAGGCTTGCCAACGAGGCATCTTCTCCCATAGGGCCTGCTCTGGTCGCTCCAGGATGAGGCCAAGAACAGACCATCATCCCGAAGAGATCTTCACCGCAAGCCTGGAAAGGATCTTCTTCAATTTTTGGTTTCCCAGCTTCGAACGCTCTTTGTCCAAAACTCTCTCTGGGTTTCTGCTTCTTTTCCGTGGAACTGGATAAGACATCCTCTAGCGATAATTCAAGCCCCGCTTCGATTAGATCCAGCATCTTCCCTATACCATCGTCAAGCAGTGTTCCCGACTCTTCCCGGGAGGGCTGTAGTAGGATGTCTTCAGTTGCTTTGGTGAAAGTATCTCTGTTTCCCATTCCCCCTTCGCTGACATCCTCACCTGCCCGTATTGAGGACTTCTCGGTTTCTTCTTCGAGAATCTCTTCACTTCCCGTGTGTGAATCTAGAAACGTTCCTCCGTCTTCCTCGTTCACTTCCTGTTCCGTGTTTTCAATCGTTCCTGTCCCTAAAATCTCAGCGCATGGTTCGGATCTCCCTTGGTCTTCCGGGTTCTGTTCTGGGAAGGTCGCAGGCACGGCGCGTTTTGAGACTTCTGGGTCCGGAACGAAAGCTTTAGTTTGCCTGTCCGGTTGACTTTCTTCCCTTTCTTGGACGATCGGAGCAACTGAAAGGTTTGGGGTGCCTAAAATAGAGGCGATACCCGCGCTAAGGTGTTCAAGGTTCCAGTCACTACCTGGGTTGGCATGTTTGGACACTTCTGCAAAGGTACTTGTATGGCTGGGTTTGAAGGTGAGGTTCTGTAGTTTTGTTGTGTCTTCTGAACTCTTGGTTTGAGGGATCACTGTTAATACCTCTGTGGTGGTCTTGGGGGTAGTCTCTAGGGAATATCCCGGGCAGGTGGGGGGCTCATTTGAGGGTACTGGTAGCGGGGTGGCCTCTGTTAAAATTGAATGTGGGTCTGTGTTGATGTCCTTGGTTTTGGATGAAGGGCTTGACACAAACACATCCTGAAAGAAAAACAGACGTTCATTTTCAATAACCATTTCCTCGCCTCTTTCAGACAACATCTTTCTAAGCATTTATTTCTTTTCTCATGGTGGTAACAAATATTTGATTTGGGGACCATTTATTTATTTATTTATTTTTAAGAATAACAAAATGGGTTTTGGTGGTAAACTATATTGACCTTAACTCTTGCAATAATTCTGCTATATAGTGCAGCAGTGTGGAGTAGTGGTTAGGGCTCTGGACTCTTGACCGGAGGGTCGTGGATTCAATCCCAGGTGGGGGGACACTGCTGCTGTACCCTTGAGCAAGGTACTTTACCTAGATTGCTCCAGTAAAAACCCAACTGTATAAATGGGTAATTGTATGTATAAATAATGTGATATCTTGTAACAATTGTAAGTCGCCCTGGATAAGGGCATCTGCTAAGTAATAAATAATAATAATACTGCTTCACTTCCTGGACCAATGTGTGCATTTTTTATACAGAAAAAACCTGAGACCTTCAAAATATTTTGTGCAATTATTTCTGCTGCGTACTTTAATGAAGGCTGTATTAGTTAGGCATGCTGTCTGCATTGCACACACACACACACACACACACACACAAAGTATAAATGGCTCCATTGATCTGCATTGTTTCAGTAAGAAGCCCATGCCCCAGTTCCCATGGGCACGCTGCGACGCTCTACTGCTGGCATAAGGCAGAACAGACACCTGTGCCAACACACACACAGGGCAGCCTTGGCAAGCCTTTTAAGAGGCCTGTACCCAGTAGAAATGGCTGTTTAATATCGCTTTGATGAATGCATTACAAAGGTCTTTGGAAACCATGCCACACAGCTTAAAAGCAACGTCCATATTTCAAGTTAGCCGTAACATTTGATAAATAACTTGAACTGCAGCTGTTTAAGAGCAGAAAACAAGTAAAAAGTCTAATTAATCAAATGATCAGTTCAATTAAGGGTCTAGTTCAGTAATTAAGAACAGAGTTTGAGAAGCCCTGCTATAAATGCAATTGTTTTATTTTATATTAGCTGGTGCTTTGACTCTGAGTTCAGAAACTGCTTTTCAGTTCCAGTAGCCTGTAACAGATACATGTAAAATAACTCACTTCACTTACAGCAGACCCCCTTATCAAAGTTTGCCACGTTGAGTATTTTCAACTCGCACCCCAATGCATTCTGGTTAATGTAGTCCTGCTGTGAAAGGTACCTGAGACAGGTAAAACGTACCAGAATGCACTGGGGTGTTGAAAAGCCTGGGCCGTCCCAGTTTCCATAGAGTCATACGGTAACACTAGACTTAACCATCCAAAAATCATAAAATACTAAACAGCGAATTCAGGTCCTTTTACAATAAAGTAATTGTCTAATTTCAAGATTGACAGAGTTCTACTTTTGTTTTCTGACTAATTCAGAACTAAATAATATTTGGAAGAATATTCATATAAAAACATATTTATCACAACACTAGTTCAGTTTATATACCAGACCAGATTACTAGAACCCAAGTTTTTTTCAGATCCGTATGTCTGAAAGTATACACTTATCTAATGATCTAATGCAAAGGTTAGGACTCACCTCTATTTGAATTTCTGGTGGTGGTTTGCCTGCCTCCACACCATTGTACCTCCCTGTGAAACCAAAGCACACAAATCAATTTAAATGTATCATTATTATTATTTATTTCTTAGCAGACGCCCTTATCCAGGGCAATTTACAATTGTTACAAGATATCACATTATTTTTACATACAATTACCCATTTATAGGGTTTTTACTGGAGCAATCTAGGTAAAGTACCTTGCTCAAGGGTACAGCAGCAGTGTCCCCCCCACCTGGGATTGAACCCACGACCCTCCGGTCAAGAGTCCAGAGCCCTCACCACTACTCCACACTCCAAATGTATATTTTCTAACTGCTAATTAGTGCTAGAAATATTATGAAAACCTTTGACAAACATCTCAAAGGGAGCAGGTATAAGCATTAAAATGCCCCTTATAAAAGCATAGCAGTGTGGTAAAGCATAGGGAAACATTGTAAAGCGCAGAGAGGTCTGGTAAAGCATAGGGAAGCATTGTAAAGCACAGAGAGGTCTGGTAAAGCATAGGGAAGCATTGTAAAGCACAGAGAGGTCTGGTAAAGCATAGGGAAACATTGTAAAGCACAGAGAGGTATGGTAAAGCATAGGGAAGCATTGTAAAGCACAGAGAGGTCTGGTAAAGCATTGTAAAGCACAGACAGGTCTGGTAAAGCATTGTAAAGCACAGAGAGGTCTGGTAAAGCATTGTAAAGCACAGAGAGGTCTGGTAAAGCATTGTAAAGCACAGAGAGGTGTGGTAAAGCATTGTAAAGCACAGAGAGGTCTGGTAAAGCATAGGGAAGCATTGTAAAGCACAGAGAGGTCTGGTAAAGCATAGGGAAGCATTGTAAAGCACAGAGAGGTCTGGTAAAGCATAGGGAAACATTGTAAAGCACAGAGAGGTATGGTAAAGCATAGGGAAGCATTGTAAAGCACAGAGGTCTGGTAAAGCATTGTAAAGCACAGACAGGTCTGGTAAAGCATTGTAAAGCACAGAGAGGTCTGGTAAAGCATTGTAAAGCACAGAGAGGTGTGGTAAAGCATTGTAAAGCACAGAGAGGTCTGGTAAAGCATAGGGAAGCATTGTAAAGCACAGAGAGGTCTGGTAAAGCATAGGGAAGCATTGTAAAGCACAGAGAGGTCTGGTAAAGCATAGGGAAGCATTGTAAAGCACAGAGAGGTCTGGTAAAGCATAGGGAAACATTGTAAAGCACAGAGAGGTATGGTAAAGCATAGGGAAGCATTGTAAAGCACAGAGAGGTCTGGTAAAGCATAGGGAAGCATTGTAAAGCACAGATAGGTCTGGTAAAGCATAGGGAAGCATTGTAAAGCACAGAGAGGTGTGGTAAAGCATAGGGAAGCATTGTAAAGCACAGAGAGGTGTGGTAAAGCATAGGGAAGCATTGTAAAGCACAGAGAGGTCTGGTAAAGCATTGTAAAGCACAGAGAGGTGTGGTAAAGAATTGTATAACAATGGAAAAAGCATGGAGAGAAACTGTAAGATTACAGTGGAAAAATACAGCTTCAGGAAGAAAGCCACGGAATTGATGTGCTTGTTTCTCATCCAAAATATCATGTTACTCTTTCAATGTGGCGTATTAGCGTGTTATAAATATCATGTTACTCTTTCAATGTGGCGTATTAGCGTGTTATAAATACTGTCCCATCACAGAGCGAACAAACTCGGCAATCTTATTAACCTGCTGGTGATGAGACCCCCCCAGTGGAGCCAGGTTAGTCCCAAAACTAACAAATAATGAAACTATATTCTGAATTTAAACTAGGATTTTATCAATCATGTCCCTACAGTTTACAATGGATCGGTTTTTGGTGGTTACACTTACTTAAGAACATAAGAAAGTTTACAAACAAGAGGAGGCCGTTCAGCCCATCAGAGCTGGTCCGGTTCCGAGCAGCTGATTGATCTCAGAACTTTGTCAAGTCGGGTCTTAAAGGATCCCAGTGATTCAGCATCAACAACATGACTAGGTAACCCATTCCATCCCCTCACCACTCTCTGTGTGAAGAAGAGTCTCCTTCAACAACATGACTAGGTAACCCATTCCATCCCCTCACCACTCTCTGTGTGAAGAAGAGTCTCCTTCAACAACATGACTAGGTAACCCATTCCATCCCCTCACCACTCTCTGTGTGAAGAAGAGTCTCCTTCAACAACATGACTAGGTAACCCATTCCATCCCCTCACCACTCTCTGTGTGAAGAAGAGTCTCCTTCAACAACATGACTAGGTAACCCATTCCATCCCCTCACCACTCTCTGTGTGAAGAAGAGTCTCCTTCAACAACATGACTAGGTAACCCATTCCATCCCCTCACCACTCTCTGTGTGAAGAAGAGTCTCCTTCAACAACATGACTAGGTAACCCATTCCATCCCCTCACCACTCTGTGTGTGAAGAAGTGTCTCCCACCCTCCATCCTAAATCACAATTGACTCCTGCCGCTGCCACCAGTGCAGGTGACCTACATCACAAGAAGTGAACAGGTACCAGACAGTATATACGTTTTTTGATCAACAGAGAAAGGAAGTGGTCCAGGATGCAGGAAATTTGAAAGCCATGACTTCTTGGTAGAAACAGGTGATACCTGAAGGTTTGAATGAATTCACGTACTGTTTATTCCATTGTCCATGTCTTCCATCTCCTGATCTACAGCTTCAAATCTGTAAAGAGAGGACATTAGTTAGTCACAGACACAAGGTAGGTTAATGGAGTAGCATTAAGTCTTGTTTACTGCAATACTCATGAGTGAAATATACAGAGTGTATAGTCGGGAGCCATAGGTAAAGCATAGGGAAGCATTGTAAAGCACAGAGAGGTCTGGTAAAGCATAGGGAAGCATTGTAAAGCACAGAGAGGTCTGGTAAAGCATAGGGAAGCATTGTAAAGCACAGAGAGGTCTGGGAAAGCATAGGGAAGCATTGTAAAGCACAGAGAGGTCTGGTAAAGCATAGGGAAGCATTGTAAAGCACAGAGAGGTCTGGTAAAGCATTGGGAAGCATTGTAAAGCACAGAGAGATCTGGTAAAGCATAGGGAAGCATTGTAAAGCACAGAGAGGTCTGGTAAAGCATAGGGAAGCATTGTAAAGCACAGAGAGGTCTGGTAAAGCATAGGGAAGCATTGTAAAGCACAGAGAGGTGTGGTAAAGCATAGGGAAGCATTGTAAAGCACAGAGAGGTCTGGTAAAGCATAGGGAAGCATTGTAAAGCACAGAGAGGTCTGGTAAAGCATAGGGAAGCATTGTAAAGCATAGGGAAGCATTGTAAAGCACAGAGAGGCATGGTAAAGCATAGGGAAGCATTGTAAAGCACAGAGAGGTGTGGTAAAGCATAGGGAAGCATTGTAAAGCACAGATAGGTCTGGTAAAGCATAGGGAAGCATTGTAAAGCACAGAGAGGTGTGGTAAAGCATAGGGAAGCATTGTAAAGCACAGAGAGGTCTGGTAAAGCATAGGGAAGCATTGTAAAGCACAGAGAGGTGTGGTAAAGCATAGGGAAGCATTGTAAAGCACAGAGAGGTCTGGTAAAGCATAGGGAAGCATTGTAAAGCACAGAGAGGTGTGGTAAAGCATAGGGAAGCATTGTAAAGCACAGAGCAGTCTGCCCTTATTGCAATTCCTCTAAATACCTTACATCTGATCTAAACCAGGACCAGAGGACACACAGTGTGGAAATGAAGTGGAGACAGACTTAGGAAAGAGAGAAGGAGACACTCTTTCACACAGAGAGTGGTGAGGGGATGTCTTAAGTCACCATGCTCTCAAACTGCTACCAGTGCAGGTGACCTACAGCACAGGAAGTGAATAGCTACTATTCGTGTATAGATCAATAGAGTAAGAAATATTTAATCCTGAATTAAAAAAAAAAAAAAAAGATTCTGATCACAATGATGATGATGAAGTCAGGCTGTAAGAAATGGATTTTAAAAGCCTTGGCTTGGAAATAAATCCCTCCTTCTGGGAGCTGAGTTTGTATATCTATGGTTACAGATGTTGAGTAGTTGTTGGCTTGGGTAAGTAGCCTCTATAAAGGCCCAATGAGAAAGGTCAGAGGTAGAGCCGGGAAACCGAAAGATCAAATGTAATACCGCTCTCCGGTTTCAAACTGGTGTAAGTATAGATGACAAGCACAGTGTGTGTTGGGAATCAAATCAAAGAGCTGTCTGTATCACTATAGTGTTAGATTACAAATACATCTTGGATAGGGAACTGGCCCAAGCTTATTAATATCAACTTGTATTGTAACACTTGAAATGTATTTGCTTACGATTGTAAGTCGCCCTGGATAAGGGCGTCTGCTAAGAAATAAATAATAATAATAATAATAATAATAATAATAATAATATCTATCTATCTATCTATATCTATCTATCTATCTATCTATCTATCTATCTATAAAATGAAATAAATAATAATAATAATAATAATAATAATAATAATAATAATAATAATAATAATAATAATAATAATAATAATCGTCTCCTCTTTAAAAAATGTGCTGAGGATTTTAATAAGCAGCAACCTCTCTCACGAGTTCATCGGTACCCTGAATAAAATGAATTTATTAACAATTATTAACATGAGGGGCACAGTAAAAAAACAGATCAAATGAATCCGTCTATAGCGAGGTCACCTGCCAAAGAGGTATAGAAAACGCTAGCACGGCCAATCTAACGTTGATATTATTTTCACGATGAATGTTTCTAATGACGTAATGACTAAATAAAAACGTGTTTTTCAACTTCAGTCTCCCGCGTCCCGTTTTTTTTTTTTAAAAGCGTTTGTATCAAAGTTGGAACACGCTTCAGAGAAATTAACTTTTCCTTTGGAAAACGGATGCTGGCTGGACAAAATAATAGAAACAGGCGTAAGAGCCCTTTGTGAGTAGGCTGGTAATGCAAAGAAAATCGTCTCACCTGAATTCTGTATTAGATTCCCTGAAGGTTAATAATTGTTTTTTACTTAATTTTTAGAAATTGTAAAACAGTTGGTGTGAGAACTCTACGTAGTTCAAAAATTTGGCATGGCATAATTTTATTTATTTTTTTTGGGGGGGGGGACAAACAAACAACAACAACAAAAAAACACACATGCAAAAAAAAAAAAAAATGACATGCACTATAAAGCACATACTTCGATAGGAGCTGCATGCATTTCCCTGTTTCAAGTAAGTTTTCAAGACAACAGAATTCTCGAACTTTGACTTTAACACAGGGCGCTTGCGTATATTCCCTAAGGAGGATTTTCTTTTTCCTAGACGTTGGCCCACTGCAGACAGACGGGGTGGAGACAACACTCCCATTGCACAGCAGTTTGATCCATTCCGGATTTTACTGGGGAGTTTAATCAGGCGCACCCGCACTGGAACGCGTGTAAAAATAAATAAATAAAATGCATATTTTCTGCTTTGGTGGGTAGGCATGCTGCACGTTATTGTGTACCTGTTCTGAACAGCCGGCTTCAAAATGCCTTTCGGTCGTTTTTCTTTGTCCTCCCCTTGTCTGTCCCCTCCTGCTGAGTCGTCCCCGCTTTGGAGAGCCTCATTCGGGGAGACTTTGAGAATCACCGCGTAATTCTGCCCTCCGTTATTTGCCCAGTAAACTCCTTCAGGGGTCTCATACCGGACCACAAACTCTATACGGGCGCCGTCAGTTAGAAACGGGGGAGAGAACATCAATTTAAAAGTGAACTGGTCGGTCTCGCCGTCGAAGGAGCCCGGGACGTAATCGGCAAAGTGGTCGAAGTAACTCGACCAGTTGTCCATGGTGGAGCGTACATAAACCGACTTTTGATAAGAGACGTTCAGGACTCGGATCAACACCAGTGCTGAAAGAGGGTCGTCAGTCGACGAAACACCCTCAACGGCGACTTTCTGAGCCCGCAGGGTTTCCAAAAACCTGCTCTCGGTCGGCAAAACAAAAGCCGGAGACAGCTGGTAAATCGGCGAGGTAACGCGGGCGCTGGTCTCAGTCGGGCGGACCCCGAAATTGGACAGGTCAGCGTCTTCGTCGCTCTCACTTGAGCATTCAGGCTCGTCAAACTTGTGAAAAAACTTCACTTCCACCAAGTCGAGCCCCTCCGCGTCCGCGAACGAGACTTTCCTGTTTAGACTAGGTACCTGCGTCAAAAGGTACTCCGCAGCGTCGGTTACGAGTGATAAACCTCGCCTCCTCGGGATCGGCGAGGACTTGGGCAGGAGACGGGAGCGCAACGCCTCTTCCTCATCGTCTTCCTCCTCAAAAGCGGAGCTGTTGTCACCCTCTGCGGCCGCAGCCGCTGCCCCGGCGGTCAAAGCAGCTTGACCGGGTAAGGTCAGGAAAGACAATGCCTTGCTATTTGACATGACGCTTAAAATGCTTCCCCCCCCACAGCCCCACGACTCATAATAAAAAAATGGAGTGTTTTATTCCAGGTTATTCCACAAGCAGCAGCCCAAATCAGGATCGTGCTTATCGTCTCATTGCAAATGGAGAACTGGCTGAAGCTTTTGCACTGCAAACAGATATAAAGCCAAGCCAGTGAACGCTGATAGGCGCTGCTGGGGAAAAAGGGAGCTAAATTTAGCAATCGGTGCGTATCCCTTCTGCTGCTGGAGAGCGACAATCTCTCTCTCACACACGCCACAGACACACACAGCAAAGACTAAACGTCGTTTTAATATCCTTTATTAACACACTGTTTTCAAGCAACACGTGTATTCCCCTCACCCTAATATTACGTGTTTGTAAGATGCCTCTAAAATTGGTTTCTGACTCAAATGAAAGACAAATAAACCAGCAAACAAAAAATATTTTTTTCCTAAAATCGTTTGGCAATATTATTATTAATTTCTTAGCAGACGCCCTTATCCAATTTATAAATATATCATATTATTTATTTTTTTACATACAATTAACCATTTATACAGTTGGGTTTTTTACTAAAGCAATCTAGATAAAGTACCTTGCTCAAGGGTACAACAGCAGTGTCCCCCCCACCTGGGATTGAACCCACGACCCTCCGCTCTGGAGTCCAGAGCCCTAACCACTACTCCACACCGCTGCTACCTGTCATGTTACCAGGTTTGGTATGACAGCTTTTATCTATCTGTATATTAAAAATTACACAAACCCAACAGACTCCTTACTTAAAGACTGTTAGATCAATCAATCTTTATTTTATATAGCGCCTTTCATAGCGGACCACCATCACAAAGCGCTTTACCAGATGCAGTAACAAGAAAATCCATAATACTTTAAATACAGAGAAATGCATCATACATGATATACAGTAAAAAACAATGCATACTACATTAAATACAGTGGAAATACATGATATAGTAACATAATACATGAAACAGTAGCAGCAACACAGCAGCTGATAGCAGATATCAGGCTTAAAGAGCATGGAAAGCGAGAGAGAACAGCCGGGTCTTGAGAGATGAATAAATTAATTTGGGATTTCTGAAGCTGTTGGTTAAAAAAAAATAAATCGATATAGCTCAATATTTAGAGGTGCACCTTAGGAGAATGTAAACAAACTAGACCACCAACAAGTTCAGGAGGAATTCTATTTTACTGTTAAAGGAGATTATTCTGGGAATGCAATTTAAATTAGAAGAATAGACAGAAGAAAAAAAGAGGGGGGGGGGAATCAAATAGCTCACGTGGGCGGTCTGTCGGATTCCCCCAGGATCAGTCAGAAATTATTTCCTTCCAAATCATTGGAGAAGGTCGGAGAGGGTTGGGGGGAAAGGGTTCGCCCGCGCTGTGGCTTCTGCCTCGTTTTCTGCCTAAAATGAACGGGGCTAAAATGCTTCGTGATGTCACAATACCTCTGGGTATTATGACGTTATGTGACGTCAGAGTGTTATATCGTGAATGTGAGCCCCTAATCAACTGACCCAATGCGCATGTGTCTAGAATTGAGTTTGTTCAGCACAGCATATATTCAAGTAATCGTAGTCATTCGAGCAATGCAAGTATTCTCTCCCCCCCTAGTGGTTGTCTTGAGAAACGAAGTGTTTTTCGAAGTGCGTTTAGGACAGCAATTCTCCCCTCCCCATTAACCAACCAACCCTTTATTGACTGACATGTGCAGACCAAGAAGCCACTAGAAGTGAAACCCTTCCTGCGTACGGCGCACGCTCACTCGGTACAGTCCTTCATCCTGTTTTAAAATGACAAAATCACATGCTTTGTGTGTTTCTTTCACAACTGCACACGCTGTGCCCCGTCGAAGCGCCCGAGAGGTACGATAATTCATGGTGTTATTTCACTTGAAACCCAGATTATCATTTATAATTTATTAAATGGTATGCAACAAAGGGGTAACGCTTGACATTGTGTCTCTACTGTGTATTCTACATAGTAGTACCTCCATATGATTGCCACTGTTATTATGTCGAGTTACAATGCGTGTAATGTGGCAGTCTTTTTGCACGATATATGTAAGTACACGATGGTATCAGAAAAGGGTTTAGGGTTAGCTTTACTTTGTATAGATAAAGAGAACAGTTCCTCAGACACTAGCTAGCTATTAGTAGCCCTCCTCCTTCATAGCGGGTCTTGCCAGAGGACAGTACCGTGGTCTCTGTGGTCAAACTGCTTTCCTGCAACTCCGCAGCCGTCTGTGCAAATTGCACGCCTTTTATCCGCCACTCCAATGGAATGGGTCTTAAATTGGGGTGACGAAACGTCCCGGGAACAGTAGGATGGTCCCAGTTTTCAGCCTAAGTTGTTTATTTTTTGTCCCGTTCAGAAACAGTCAAACTGTTAATAAATCGTCCCTGTTTTTTTTGGTTATCATTTATTATACAAAAACAACTCAAAGAAACGTACGAAGGAAAGGTTTTTAATAATTCTGATTATGTGTTTAATAATTAAGATGAACTTTCTGGGTTATGGCTAGTTTTTATTTATTTCTTTTTTGATCTCATAACTGTCACCACCCAACCTTTTAATAAGCTATTGTTTTTGATTAAATCATCCAATGTTATAACCGATTTATGGGCTTCAGCGAGTAACAGGAAAATAATTCCATCTAGGGTTTCTGTGACGTCATAATCTACGAGAGCGAGTTTATAAACTGTCGCAGAAACCCGAGATTGAATTGTTTTCCTGTAACTCACTGAAGAGGCCCGTCTATTATTTTTTATAATCCATGGATACCCCTGTGATGCTGATATTAAAGAAGACGAGGTTCAGCAGGACAGTTGGGTTTTTTTTAAAAAAAACGTCGTGTTTCAGTGCTGTACAGACGTTTTAAAACCCAACTGTATAAATGGGTCATTGTATGTAAAAATAATGTGATATCTTGTAACAATTATAAGTCGCCCTGGATAAGGGCATCTGCTAAGAAATTAATAATAATAATAGCAATGTATTCATTTTAAAGTTGTAATATGGTGTTTTAGCAATATAATTTACAAGAAAAATTACATAAGGACTCCGTTTTATTTTTACAAATTGTTAAAGCCTACTATTGTATGTCAGCTTCCCAATCCTGGTCCTGGGGGGTCCCCCCCTGCGTCTGCTGGTTTTCATTCCAACTGAGCTCTCAATTACTTAACTAGACCCTTAATTGAACTGATAATTTGCTTAATTAGACCCTTTTTCTAATTGTTTTCAGCTCTTAAACAGGTACTGAGTTCAAGCTGCTTATAGCACGTTACAGCTTTTGAAGGTCTTTCTTTCCCAGCATCCCTCAATGGACTCCGCAGTGATGGCGTCCACGATTTCCAGCGACTGAACATCGGAGACACGCCAAACGCTGCGTCCGTGACACCCAACGCGTGAACCAACCAGAGGAGGTTGATGAAGACCATTTTGAACCGGGTTCGGCACAGACCGCACCTCTGACCCACAGCAGCCCCCCGCAGGGGGTGCTGGGAAAAGAGAACCGTCCGCAAGAGGAGTAAAAAACAACTGTATAAATGGGTAATTGTATGTAGAAAATAATGTGATATCTGCATAATGTGACATCTTGTAACAATTGTAAGTCGCCCTGGATAAGGGTGTCTGCTAAGAAATAAAAAAAATGGTGATATGCGTGCGTTTGACCCTCTCCACTGTGCAACCCGCTGAAGCGAGTAAATATATTCTAACTGTCTCTATTTATAAAGACTATGCTTGCTGTGGTTCACCACCCTTCCACTACCCTATATACTGAAACCCTGATCAGCTTTTGTAGCATTCGGTGCCATCATTAAAGGGGTCTCTCCTGGTAAAGGCACAGCCGCGTGGTGTGCAGGGGGGAGTCGCACAGTCAGGGGAGCGCAGGGGTCCCCGAGGGTCTCCCCTGGTAAAGACACGGCCGCGTGGTGTGCAGGGGGGAGTCGCACAGTCAGGGGAGCGCAGGGGTCCCCGAGGGTCACCCCTGGTAAAGGCACGGCCGCGTGGTGTGCAGGGGGAGTCACACAGTCAGGGGAGCGCAGGGGTCCCCGAGGGTCTCCCCTGGTAAAGGCACGGCCGCGTGGTGCGCAGGGGGGAGTCACACAGTCAGGGGAGCGCAGGGGTCCCCGAGGGTCACCCCTGGTAAAGGCACGGCCGCGTGGTGCGCAGGGGGGAGTCACACAGTCAGGGGAGCGCAGGGGTCCCCGAGGGTCACCCCTGGTAAAGGCACGGCCGCGTGGTGTGCAGGGGGGAGTCACACAGTCAGGGGAGCGCAGGGGTCCCCGAAGGTCACCCCTGGTAAAGGCACGGCCGCGTGGTGTGCAGGGGGGAGTCACAAAGTCAGGGGAGCGCAGGGGTCCTCGAGGGTCTCCCCTGGTAAAGGCACGGTCGCGTGGTGTGTAGGGGGGAGTCACACAGTCAGGGGAGCACAGGGGTCCTCGAGGGTCTCCCCTGGTAAAGGCACGGCCGCGTGGTGTGCAGGGGGAGTCACACAGTCAGGGGAGCGCAGGGGTCCCCGAAGGTCACCCCTGGTAAAGGCACGGCCGCGTGGTGTGCAGGGGGGAGTCACAAAGTCAGGGGAGCGCAGGGGTCCTCGAGGGTCTCCCCTGGTAAAGGCACGGTCGCGTGGTGTGTAGGGGGGAGTCACACAGTCAGGGGAGCACAGGGGTCCTCGAGGGTCTCCCCTGGTAAAGGCACGGCCGCGTGGTGTGCAGGGGGAGTCACACAGTCAGGGGAGCGCAGGGGTCCCCGAGGGTCACCCCTGGTAAAGGCACAGCCGTGTGGTGTGCAGGGGGAGTCACACAGTCAATGGAAAAAGGCTAAATTTAAATAACCATTGAAATTGGAACTGTAGGAAAAACACAGATTTTAAACGTCCAGGGAAGCAGACGCCCTTACCCAGGCGACTTACAGTTGTATACAAAAAATACATATCAAGAATTACAGTACAATTAAGAACAAGATACAAAACACAATGACTTCAGTCCTAATAAGAGCAAATACCAAACACAGTACGATTTGATATCGGGGCAGTTCAAGAGCAGATAACAGTGTTGATAGTTACATCAGGGTTAGATACAAGTGCAAAACACTACAGATTGGATTCAGTGCAGGATTAAACACAGCGAAATAGGGAGCAGATAAGAGCAAGTAAAGCGCATTTAAGGAAGGGTGATAAGTGTCCCAGGATACAAACAGAGGAGTTCTACAGGTGCTGTTTGAAGAGGTGAGTCTTAAGGAGGCGCCGGAATGTGGTCAGGGACTGGGCAGTCCTGACATCTGTAGGAAGGTCATTCCACCTGGGTGAGGGTGGAGAAGGAGCGGGCTTTGGAGGCAGGGGAGCGTAGCGGAGGTAGAGCCAGTCTTCTAGTGCAGGCGGAGCGGAGAGGTCGAGTGGGGGTGTAGGGAGAGATGAGGGTCTGGAGGTAGCTGGGTGCAGTCTGGTCAAGGCATCTGTAGGCGAGTACAAGAGTCTTGAACTGGATGCGAGCGGTGATTGGGAGCCACGCACACACACACATGCACACACACACACACACACGCACACACACAAGCATACACACTCACACACACACATGCTTGCATTCCTATATTTGTGAGGACATTGATAGTAACACCTACACACACGCACGCACACGCATGCACACGCACGCACACACACGCAAACAAAAAATAACAATTAAAACATTCAATTAAAAACAGTCTAATAAAGAATTTGATAAAAAATTTTTTTTAAAAAAACAGAAATCAACAAGAGATACAAATTG
>NC_081243.1:639486-664486 GCF_902713425.1 Acipenser ruthenus | reverse complement strand
GTCATATTTTAATATATATCGTTGTACCTAAAAACTGTACGTCCAAAGACTGATTTAAACCTAATACAATCATTATTTTTTTGTTTTTAAATCCTTATTCAGTATTAATAGCCTTTAAGGTACAAGGGACATATGTGTCCTACAAATAAGAATGCAAACTCTCTTATTTTCATAGATGCACGAAAAAAAAATAAAAAAACAAGGTTTTAAAATGTACTGACAGGTTGGCATCTCATCAACCAAATGATCCGTTTCCTGCTTTTGAGTGGTACTTGAGTCGCTGTCAACTGCATTTTTAAGAACAAACCATTTGAACAAACAAACGCTTAGTTCCTTGTGGGTTCTCTTGCATGGTTAATGCAAACGACAACTGTTTGCCTTGTCTGTCTAACACAGTCAACACCTGCCTTCCCGAATCTGGTCCGACTGCATTTTCCACATCGTTTGGATGAGATCAAAAAAATCCAGCGTGGATTTCCTGACTTGTATGAACAGGCTAGTGGAAGACTTGAGAGGATAGTACCGCCTCTCCTTTCACTGAGTTCAATTGAGCCTGCAGGACGAATGGTTACACAGGACAAAAACCCCATTAAGCCATGACACATGAAACATGCCTTCCCTATTGCAAGTTACTGCACCAGTGTGGAGTTGAGATATTCAGTAGACTGTCCCTTCAGTCGCTGATTGCATAACTGTACCACGTTAAACTTTCCTGTCTATGCATCTATTTTGTAATGCACACAGAGACCAGCACCTTGGGCTTGAGAAGCTGTTTAAAAATTCAAATAAAATTTTTTAAAAACCCTCTGTCCTAAGTCCATCTCCCCTTTTTAATTTTTTTTTAATATCCTCCTGTGCTGGACGAAAAGTATTGTATGAAGATTTTAAAGACTTAAATCAAGGACACCCTATAAACAGGCCTATTGGATTCTGCAATGTGATCTGCGATGGGCTTATACTGAGGAAAGCCAAGCTACCTAACCATGATTAAAAACAGCAATGGTCTGCTTTAGAGAGAGAAACATTTTCAAACACCATATCAGCTGTTGGGAAATAGCTAGTAGCTGGATAGCTTGAAACTCAAAGCTGGTCTGTTCGAGATACAGGGTAGGATCAATGAGGGAAAAAAGGAAACAGAAGAAAAAATGCATTTATATTTTTTAAAAGCTATCGCCTCTTTCTTTACACCCACAGTGACAAGTCATCCCTTCTTGTAAGACAGTGCCCGTGGGCAAGGTTAGGCAACCGATGTTTATATTCCCGCGTTTTTGGCTATGACTGACACACTGGAAAGGGCATGTGAACTCATAATACAAGGGTGTTGACTGCGTGCTCGTTCTGACTGTGACTCGTTCTGACTGTGTGCCTTGTGGGTGTGACCTGGTGTGGCCCAAAATGCTAAACGTTGTCCAAAATGCAGTGTGGAGTAGTGGTTAGGGCTCAGGACCGGAGGGTTGTGGGTTCAATCCCAGGTGGGGGGACACTGCTGCTGTACCCTTGAGCAAGGTACTTTACCTAGATTGCTCCAGTAAAAAACCCAACTGTATAAACGGGTAATTGTATGTAAAAATAATGTGTAAAAAATAATGTAATTGTATGTAAAAATAATGTGATATCTTGTAACAATTGTAAGTCGCCCTTGGGTAAGGGCGTCTGCTGAGAAATAAATAATTGAAGAGATGATTTTTAATATATTTTCATTCGAACCTGTTTGTTGAGGTAGCTAATATCAACGATGCACAAGCAAGACTAACAGAATATCTACAGTCATTTCTGAGGGTGACTTTGATTCACAGACCTTATTTTCGGATTTTATTTTATATGGGAATGCATCAGTGTTTATTAAGAAAAAAAATAATAATGAGTGGAATAATTTATATAACAATTTTCCAGATAAATATCAGGGGTAATACTTAAGTAGATCTACGAAGCGGCGTGTAATTCAATATGTTAACGTAACATTATATTCAGCAGGTTTCACTTGACTTTATGACGCAAACTTCATGAAGCAAAGTTCATTCTATGGGTGATGCAAAACTTTTGGCCAGAGCTGTAGTTTGCCATACATTTCTATGTGGAAAAGGTTACATTCTAAGCAATTTGCAAAAACATATTTTACCAGACGTTTCTATAGGGGAAAAAAGAGTATATTCTTGTGAAAAACGCTTTGTATGCAACACATATACGGTAACATAGGTTCCCATAGGGGACAGATACTATATTACTGGGCCAGCAGTGTGGACTAGTGGTTAGGGCTCTGGACTCTTGACCGTGGAGGACACTGCTGTTGTACCCTTGAGCAAGGTACTTTACCTAGATTGCTCCAGTAAAAACCCAGCTGTATAAATGGGTAATTGTATGTAAAAGGTAGCAGTGTGGAGTAGTGGTTAGGGCTTTGGACTCCTGACCGGAGGGTCGTGGGTTCAATCCCTGGTAGGGGACACTGCTGCTGTACCCTTGAGCAAGGTACTTTACCTAGATTGCTCCAGTAAAAACCCAACTGTATAAATGGGTAATTGTATGTAAAAGGTAGCAGTGTGGAGTAGTGGTTAGGGCTTTGGACTCCTGACCGGAGGGTCGTGGGTTCAATCCCTGGTAGGGGACACTGCTGCTGTACCCTTGATCAAGGTACTTTACCTAGATTGCTTCAGTAAAAACCCAACTGTATAAATGGGGAATTGTATGTAAAAATAATGTGATATCTTGTAACAATTGTAAGTCGCCCTGGATAAGGGCGTCTGCTAAGAAATAAATAATAATCAATAATTATTGTGATAAGCAATAAAAAAAGGATTTTGCCATTTAACTTTGCAAGGTTATAATTACTCTGTTATATTGTTTACAGCAGGAATGAAGGGGCTAGCATCACCATTGTAGGACAATAGCTACCTATCTTCCATATGCT
The DNA here is from genome assembly GCF_902713425.1 of Acipenser ruthenus. Classification (NCBI taxonomy): domain Eukaryota; kingdom Metazoa; phylum Chordata; class Actinopteri; order Acipenseriformes; family Acipenseridae; genus Acipenser; species Acipenser ruthenus. The sequence goes on along the minus strand of NC_081243.1, from coordinate 661,581 downwards.
GTATTGGTGGGTTTAGCTTATACCAAAACAAAGAAAAAAAAACAGACAACAAAGAGAGGCGGGGCTTGCTCTCATTGGCCGCAGGGAGCTCCAATCAGCAAAGACCTGGCTTTATAATGCGCTGTGCAGGCAAAAACAAAGCACAGTCAGAAATGGTAGAGTGAAGAAGGGTCTGCAAAGAAAGAAAGAAAGAAAGAAGGAAAGAAAGAAAGAAAGAAAGAAAGACTTTTTTTTTCAACCACCTGAAATAATTTGTTATTACTTTTTATGTTCATAGCTATCAGGATTTTAACAGGACTGAAGTTTGCACCTTCTCTCCAAGGATATTTTAACATTTTAAAATTTAAACCAAAAATATATATATATATCTATATATATATTTTCGGATAGGATTTGAACATGGAAGTAGCCAACTTCCACTACATTACTCGAATGAACAGCGGATTTAAAGTCTATATCTTGGAAGGTGAGATCATTTCACTTAAAAAAAAAAAAAGAATTGTACAATTGAATTGTTTGAATTATATCATGATCTTTTACTAGATCGGTTCTGATTGTAATAACCAAATATCACGCGTACTGCACAATATTCCTGCATGCAGTAAAACAACTACATTAATTTCTGCTATGATTCACTGGACTTAATAAGCACATCACAGCGATGGCAGTAAGACTCCTATTGCATAGCAGTTTCATCCATTCCTGGTTTTACTACCAGCTTGATTAGACACATTGCATAGGGACCAAACTCAACTTATTTGCATCCCTGTGTCATGTATGTGTAAATGAAATGTGTGCAAAAAAGTGTTTTTAATTATATGGTTTTTGCCTGTTGTACGTATGCGCAGTGTTTTAAAATAGCATTTAACTGCAATAGTGATAAAAAAAAGTTTGTCAAAAGAATAATATGAATTAATGCATATATGACGTTATATAGCAGTGTGGAGTAGTGGTTAGGGCTCTGGACTCTTGACCGGAAGGTTGTGGGTTCAATCCCAGGTGGGGGGGGGGGACACTGCTGCTGTACCCTTGAGCAAGGTACTTTACCTAGATTGCTCCAGTAAAAACCCAACTGTATAAATGGGGAATTGTATGTAAAAAAAATGTGATATCTTGTAACAATTGTAAGTCGCCCTGGATAAGGGCGTCTGCTAAGAAATTAATAAATATATAGAGCCAAAGTGTATGTTAATATATATATATATATATATATATATATATATATATATATATATATATATAATATTAACACACCATGCTTGACTTCAGATCAGATAACAATCTCAAGCCCTCTGTTAACTAGAGGCTATGAAAAATGAGCTCAGCTCCCCCCCCCCCCCCCCCCCCCCCTTCCTCTCTCTGACCTCCGTCACAGTGAGCTGCACTTTCCGGATGTGAATAATCATACTTCAGGACTGAGGAACCATCAAGTTCTGTCTTGCAGAAACAACACCACCAAAAATGGAAATTCCCAGAATTCCAGAAATTCCACTTTGGAATGTTGTTGCTTGTTATTGCAGATCCAGGAACATGCAGGAGATCCAAGGATCGGGTTACTTGAGCTTAAAAGACAACAAAAAAGAAGTTACTGGATTTGTTCAGTACTTAAAATGCGATGATTATTATTAATTTTTCATGCATAAAGCTCAGATCTACTGTTTGCAATCCCTTGATACTAAATGATCGATTTTCAGACAAAATGATCAGAACTAACAGTCTATGGATAAATTGTGTAGCTTTACAATAATCTTTGTATTCATAATTATATTTTATTTTTGCACGTTTTATGAGCAGCGAACTGTTTTGTATTCATTAAAAAAAAAAAAAAAAAGGTTTTTTGTCTTGCTCAGCCTAACCTATGTTTTTATTTTCATAGGACAACCTAGCTTGAGAGCTGAAGATAGGTACAGGCAACTGTCCAATCACAGGACAGGACATCCACCGTCTACCCAATCAAGCGCAAGTACAGCCCGGACCGCAGCCAATCGGTGGAAGAGAGGCAGTTGAAAGTGAAGAGATCACCTATGGCGCTGATAACGTAAGTTTGAATCTCTCAGTCCTTCAATTGTAGCTGTGTAGGCACACTGGTTCCCTCCCAGTCCCTGAGCTCTAACCACTAGACTGGACCACACTGCTTCCCTCCCTCCCAGTCCCTCAGCTCTAACCACTAGACCAGTCCACACTTGCTTCCCTCCCTCCCAGTCCCTGAGCTCTAACCACTAGACTGGACCACACTGCTTCAAAAAGCCTATATCATTAAACCTACATTTTTTTGCCCATCTTTCCTCCAGAAGAGAGAGGGCGCTGTTCGGGACGCCACTCGCAGCTTCCAGAGGGAATCCAGCCGCAGCCCCTCAGAGCGCCAGGCCCCGCCCCCGACGGCCATCACCGCGGCGATGAGAAGGACCAGTCCTGTCTACAGGCTGCCAAGCCCTGCCTACGCCAGCCCACCAATGGACGAGCCCCTAGCGTTGATCAAGAAACCTGGTTACTGCTCCCCGAGTGAAGGCTCCACAGCTACGGGGACACTGCCAAGCCCTGGGGCAAGGAGTCCCACTGCCAGAGCACAGCAGGTAATGAATCAACACTTAGAGGGAGCATGCGCCACTCTGTAGCATCTTCACTGCAAGTCTAAGCAGGCACCAAATATTCCGTCCAGCCAGTTTATGAGCGACAGGGAATGGAATCTCATTATGACAAGCCTGAACAGGGACCTGCTTGTCTAGTCAATAGTGGCACAGCAATCCTGAAGCACAGGCTGTTTTTGTAGAAAATAGAAACACATTCTATTAAAAAAAAATTGGATCCCATTATAGTAGAAATGGCATTGCATTACCAGCAATGGCACAGGTCTTGCACACTGTCTTATCCCGGTTTACCGTTGAAGATCATTTGGGAAGGGTATCGTTAGCATGCTGTGGTCCCATTCTACCAGCCTCATCCCATTGTCGCTGCGCTTATATTACCATATGCTAGGACACAACCATGTAGTGCCACTGGCTGTCTGTGTATGCATTGCCATTGGAGATCATTTAGGAAGGGTATAGTTAGCATGCTGTGGTCCCATTCTACCAACGGCATTCCATTGCAGCTGCCCCTGTGCTACCATTGCTAGCCCCACTGACATCAACATGTGTTTTTTGAAAAGAGGATTTTGTTTTGTTATGGGCGATGTCTCCGGGCAAGTGAAAACAGGTTCACGAATACCTATAATGAAGCACGCCCTGGGTAGCCTTGAATTTGGGAGTCAGCAGCTGTTGAAAGCAGGCGAGGCATCCTGTGCACTCCCCTAACCATATCTCTCTCCTCTCCTCCCATAGATGCGCCCTTCTGTGATCACCTGTGTCTCTTCGGCTCAGTGTTCCAGCAGTCGATCGTCTGATCTGCCCTCAAGCTGTTGCTCTACTGGTAAGTTTATGAACTGATAAGTGCCCCATAGCAAAAGCACATCTAAGTGTAATAAAGCATGGTAAAGCATAGGGAAGCATTGTAAAGCACGGAGAGGTCTGGTAAAGCATAGGCAAGCATTGTAAAGCACAGAGAGGTCTGGTAAAGCATAGGGAAGCATTGTAAAGCACAGAGAGGTCTGGTAAAGCATAGGGAAGCATTGTAAAGCACAGAGAGGTCTGGTAAAGCATAGGGAAGCATTGTAAAGCACAGAGAGGTCTGGTAAAGCATAGGGAAGCATTGTAAAGCACAGAGAGGTGTGGTAAAGCATAGGGAAGCACTGTAAAGCACAGAGAGGTGTGGTAAAGCATAGGGAAGCATTGTAAAGCACAGAGAGGTCTGGTAAAGCATAGGGAAGCATTGTAAAGCACAGAGAGGTCTGGTAAAGCATAGGCAAGCATTGTAAAGCACAGAGAGGTCTGGTAAAGCATAGGGAAGCATTGTAATTTTAATTGAACTCCAGAATGTAAAAAAAAGCTACATTTTGCTTTTTTTTTTACATTCCAAAAGCCAAAATATTAAATTAAGTTAAAAAAAAAACAAATCAGATTGATACTACTAAAAAACTAAAATCAAAACCCAAATGTGAACCCTACTGTCGTCTTCAGTGAAAGATGGCTCTTGCTAATATTCTCTCCTCCCTCTCTCTCTCTCTCTCTCTCTCTCTCTCTCTCTCTCTCTCTCTCTCTCTCTCTCTCTCTCTCTCTCTCTCTCTCTCTCTCTCTCTCTCTCTCTCTCTCTCTCTCTCTCTCTCTCTCTCTCTCTCTCTCTCTCTCTCAAACAGTTGCAACGCCCCCTGCTTGCGACCCAGTGGTGGAGGAGCATTTCAGAAGGAGCTTGGGGAAAAACTACACCGAAGCCGACTCCAGCTCGGCTTCGATTAACATCTCGGTGGACGACCATTTCGCGAAGGCGCTGGGGGAGAAGTGGCTACAGATCAAGGCTACCTCCCCTCCAAACAGCCCCAGCTGTGCATCTTCCTCCCCAGCCAGGGCAAACAGCCCCCACAGCCCAGTCGAAGCCTCCCGAGACGGGCAGCAGTCTCCAGTCTCCCCCTAAGCAGGAGCAGCGACAGTGAGAGTCATGGTGGTCTCCACAAGTTTGAACGGAGATGAGAACTGATGCACAGACTAATGCTGCTACTTGTATTGATGTTGGGGGTCTTTGAGGGTCAGAAGAAAAGACTTACAGCACTGAAACTTCTGAAGTCCAAGCTATACCGCTAATAGAAGTGTTTTATGATGGGAGAACCTTTATTACAGTATATAAAAATCTTCAGTTGCCACCAAAGAGTAGAACTAGTGGCACTGAGCTAAAGGAACTCAGCAAGCTTATATCAGAAGATATTTTTTGAATGTGTTTACTGCCCATTGACCATAGGCGATGTTCTATGTACACAGTATGCCTAGGTATGAGAGTAGTCTTCCACTTTTCTAAAGTGATGTTTTCAATACAAATTAAAAAAAAAACAAAAAAAAAACAGTGGTGTACAGATTTCTAGAAAAGGTGGGGAAAATTCCTGCCTTTCAAAACGTACCAGATCACAGATGTTAAGAATTCTGGTATGATGTAAAATATCTGAAATATTTCTTGATCCTTCACTGCTTTGTTAACATTGGTCTGACTTTTTTTTTTTCTAGAACAGTCCTAGAACGTTCTAGAACTGTTAATGTACTGTGGTGTTTTTTTTTCTGTTTCCTTCTAGAATCATACAGGCTACCAAAGCATTCAGGAATAGGCTTTCCAGAACTTTTACTGTCAAACTTTTTCAAGTTTTTCTAGAAATATGTTTCCTTGTTTATTTTGTATATTTTTATGTATTCAAATGTCTTTTTTATGTTTTTTTTACATTATTTATTATGTGGTAATCTGCCTGCTGAATGTCTTACTTGTTGAATTATGTTGGTAAAATGGAAATTACATTTTTTAAAATAAATATTGTATAATTATTATGCATTTATGGTCGTTGTTCCTTTTTTTAAATAACGTCTACATGTCTGCACACTTCCATTTTTTTTAATTTAGAAAAACGAATAAGAGGATAAATTAAACCTGGGTAGAGGCTGGATTAGCAGTGGAGTATTCGTTGGATTTCGAACCAGTGTTTGATTTTGAAGAGAGAAACGGACGCAGAAGAGTATTTAGAGATCAGGCTATTTCACACTGGCACGCATACCTGGGTCCCGACCCGCCTGGTGATGCGAGTCCCAGCGACCCACAGGATGTGGGTCGACGCGCTTTGACCCGGGTTGAGCGAGACAAAATACACGACGGGCGTTTGTGAGCCGACGCGATAACAAACAGCCGCGCCGGGTTCAGGTCCCACCTCCGCCTGTGAGAAACCTTCTGCCATCGTTACAGTATGTTTCAACTTGACTTTAACAGGATATTCAAAGCGGTTTTTATCAGAGCTAACCTTAGACTACCTTGAAATAACATAATATGTCCACATGCATGAACAAAGTGTGTTTGTGACGTTTTTAAGGCGTTCTAAAGACTTTCAGATAGTGACTTCATGCTTTGATACACAACTGTAATTTATCTTGGTCAAGTTTTGATTTGGTCTGTTTTAACTACCCACAGCTTGGCGATATTAACTTAAGCCCCCGTGTGTCACCCGCCCGTGGCAATATTTTCAGACTAAATGAAATGACACACGGGTGACTGGGTTGTCTAGATTCAGTTAACAATTAAAGCACACAGCTTTGCAGTTTATCCGGTTCACACACCTAGTTACTCTGGCGTAATTTTGGGAACACTGTCAAAATGCACTTTCATTTCAATGTTGTTTTTTTGCCAACATGTTTTTGTCTGTGCAAGTCCGAGCAAAATAGGAGTGTTAAATACTTTCTGAGCTATCCAGCTGAGCAGAAAAAAAGCCGAAATTTGAGCAATGGGAGCATTTACTCTACATTATTTTTGCAATAAAGCTGTCTGATATTAATTAAAAAAAGCTTAACATTTAAATCAGATGAACGGTGTTTTCAATTAAAAATATGTGAACCATGGGGAATTACTACATATTTTCAAGGGTAAGAAAACGTAATATAACGGACGTGATATGTTTTGGTTAACAGCTATTGCCTATTTATTAAATATTAATGTAACATTAATGTAATATGCAATTGCACATCTATTTAATATTCATTTCTGCCATGCAACATGGAGAGCTTGTGTAGATCATACACTATTGAAACTTGCTTGAACAGTATTGGTAGGCTCTTATATTTACAAGAACAGACAGGCGAGGTTGCAAAATGGTTTGAAGATGTTCTTAATGCAAAACCCTTAACTAGTCATATTCTGTCTTTAACCTGTGTGGCTTTGGCATATTATTCCTTTCCACATGCAAATTCCAGGCTGAATTTTCTTGCTTAGACAGATAGTGCTTTGCTGTGTGATTTCGAGCTGCTAAACTATCAATACTGGGCCGTTTAGCAAGCTGTTAAAACACTTACAAGTAGGAGGCTGTGTGGTCCAGTGGTTAAAGAAAAGGGCTTGTAACCAGGAGGTCCCCGCTTCAAATCCCACCTCAGCCACTGACTCATTGTGTGACCCTGAGCAAGTCACTTCACCTCCTTGTGCTCCGTCTTTCGGGTGAGACGTAATTGTAAGAGACTCTGCAGCTGATGCATAGTTCACACACCCTCTGTAAGTCACCTTGGATAAAGGCGTCTGCTAAATAAACTAATAATAACAAGGCAGTTTGTTGCATAGAACCGCATAGAGACAAAGTTTTCAAATCTATTTTTTTCTATTAGCACTTGTAGTATAATTTCATTTTTTTTCACCAGCAGTTAAACAACCAGGAAGCAGTCCTTTGAAATATTTGCATATCCTGAATTTACCAGCCAAATAACACCAGACCGTGAGACAACTACAAATACAGCTTAACTGTTTGCTGAAACTGGAATGCATTTACAATGCTATTTGCTCAATTACAATTACTGTTATAATTACGCTGCAGAAATAGAATCACAATTCTACTAAATAGTGTTGTTGAAGCTGACACCCTGGGATCCTTCAAGAAGCTGCTTGATGAGATTCTGGGATCAATAAGCTACTAACAACCAAACGAGCAAGATGGGCTGAATGGGGAAACCTCTCGTTTGTAAACTTTCTTATGTTCTTATGTTCTTATCAATTAATTACACATCTGTTGCAAACGTTTTAGCTTGACGGGGGCCAAGTAACTCCCTGTAGCATTCACAAGAAATGTACCTATCTATAGACAACTCTTTGCATTCCCTTTATTTCAGCCGTATATGTTTTGATATTGTTATTTCACCAGTATTGTTGCAGGGGGAAACATAATCTGGATACACTGCCTTGCTTACAACTCCCTTTGACTTTTAAAATACACTTGATTGAACTTGACTACAGTTGTATAATGAGTATGAAGCTAATACCTCCAAACTTATTATTATTTATTTCTTAGCAGACGCCGTTATCCAGGGCGACTTACAATTGTTACAAGATATCACATTATTTTTACATACAATTACCCATTTATACAGTTGGGTTTTTCACTGGAGCAATCTAGGTAAAGTACCTTGCTCAAGGGTACAGCAGCAGTGTCCCCCACCTGGGATTGAACCCAAGACCCTCCGGTCAAGAGCCCTAACCACTACTCCACACAGCTGCCCCATGATACATGATATATCGTATCGCAACCGAGGCGTGTATCGTCTGTATCCTGCAAGACCAATAGCACAGCTTCACTGTAGTTCACCAAGCGGGTTCTTGAATGAGGAATATGTGTGTTTTATAGTTTGAATTCATACACTCCCTGTCTGAATGTGTGTCATTTTAATGATCCTTTTATTTCATTATGCATGCATTTGCACAGTGGAAAAAAAACATACCCGTTATCGTCAAACCAGCAATGTTTTCCTGAAAAAAAATCTCCCAGCTTAACAGTAATAACACTCCTATTGCACAGCAGTTTCACCCGTTCCAGAGAGGTGTGGTAAAGCATAGGGAAGCATTGTAAAGCACAGAGAGGTCTGGTAAAGCATAGGGAAGCATTGTAAAGCACAGAGAGGTCTGGTAAAGCATAGGGAAGCACTGTAAAGCACAGAGAGGTCTGGTAAAGCATAGGGAAGCATTGTAAAGCACAGAGAGGTCTGGTAAAGCATAGGGAAGCATTGTAAAGCACAGAGAGGTCTGGTAAAGCATAGGGAAGCATTGTAAAGCACAGAGGGGTCTGGTAAAGCATAGGGAAGCATTGTAAAGCACAGAGAGGTCTGGTAAAGCATATATAGCCATGGGAACAACATGGGCAAATTGCAAAATTACTATGCAAATCGACTTTCTCTAACTGGTTGAGTGACCTGGACAAACAACATATTAGTTACATTTTAAAACAGGTTTCAAAGGCTTTCCGCCAAAGAATAACTATTTGACGGCTTTGACACAGTAAAGAGATTGAGTAACACCTGTAAGCCTTGCAGGAACGATCCGTTTCTCAAATCAGAAATCAGAAAAGCATCAACAGGACGTGCCCAAGCTCCGAGAACGTGGCTCGTTTGCACGCGTCCGGGCTTGTCTAGAAAATTCCAGTTCCCGTGGCTCACATTTCTGCACCGGGTCGGCTGAGTTGAATACCTGGGATCTGCCCAGACCTGCTTCAAAACCCCTTCAGGTGCAGAAGGCACGCTCCCAAACGCCAAGAACCAACACGCCAGCAAGGAGAAGGAGGTGTCGATTCCAGAGCTGTGCTGGAAATCACGTCGTTTCAATGATGAGTCTCCGTCTGCTCAAAACAAACACCTTCAATCCTGATAAAAATGTACCATGTTTGTTTTTTTAATGTGCTTTACCACACCTCTCTGTGCTTTACAATGCATCCCTATGCTTTACCAGACCTCTCTGTGCTTTACAATGCTTCCCTATGCTTTACCAGACCTCTCTGTGCTTTGCAATGCTTCCCTATGCTTTACCAGACCTCTCTGTGCTTTACAATGCTTCCCTATGCTTTACCAGACCTCTCTGTGCTTTACAATGCTTCCCTATGCTTTACCAGACCTCTCTAGCTTTACAATGCTTCCCTATGCTTTACCAGACCTCTCTGTGCTTTACAATGCTTCCCTATGCTTTACCAGACCTCTCTAGCTTTACAATGCTTCCCTATGCTTTACCAGACCTCTCTGTGCTTTACAATGCATCCCTATGCTTTACCAGACCTCTCTGTGCTTTACAATGCTTCCCTATGCTTTACCAGACCTCTCTGTGCTTTACAATGCTTCCCTGTGCTTTACCAGACCTCTCTGTGCTTTACAATGCACACCCCCCTACCTCCTTTCCCAAGCAGAGAACGCCAAATCTTGTTGTAGTTTTGTAATGTCTGAAAAATGGCCATGCACTGAAGAAGCAGCAGAACGGTACGTTGAAAAGGCTGCATGTTAAAAACACACAAGAGCTCATTAAGCACAGGACAAAGGGTTTTTTAAATGCACAGCAAATGCATCTTAACCTGTCACTCAGCTGTCCTTAAGTGAAATCCAGACTAGTAATTGAAGGCTCTTGTACAAACTAGTGCCCCGAAGCCTACAGAGGAATGACAGGGGGGTATTGTCCAGTGTTGGTCATCTTTTCTTACCTTGAGGGCAGTAGTTTTCTGCGGATTGTTCTGTCTTGCAGATGTTCTGACTCTCACGATGTAGACCCATCAAACAAAGAGTCTTAGTAACCTCGAGGAGACCCTAGCCGCTATCGGACACTGAAAGTGATATCTCTACGTGCCACGAAGGGAGCAAGGGGGCTGCACTGAAGCCAGAAATGTTTCACAGCCCTCCGCAATGTTTGCAAGACCATCCGTTTTGCCTGTGTTGTATTTAGTGCTGTGCGTATCGCAGCATGATAGCTCGATCCAGAAACGGCTCACATTTGTCAGATGTATTCTAGCGACGGGGCGTGCAACATGGAACAGGGTGCAAAAGACATTTGTCAAATTTCTTTTTTTTTAATGCAATGAAAATGCTGTTTTAAATCAAATACACTCTAAATGTAACATATGCATCGTTCATATCGGAAAATGAGAGAAACAGGAGCCTCGGAAAGACATAATAGATACGAGAACCACATGCCATGTGTAGCTGACTCTTGCAAAAAGCCCTTTATAATGACCTTTGTGGGAGTTGACCCAGTACAATTTAAAAGATGGAAGCAGCTGACCCACAGGTTCAAGCAACTACCCGTTTGTCCACTGGAGCTGTGACCCGTGGCCGGGACGCTAAAACCACTAAAATAAACCGAGGGAAAGGCGTTCCGTTTACATCAGACAGGTTAGGAGTGTCTGATCTGGAGCAGTCTTGATTGTGAGAGTCTGGCAGGTGTGTGTTTGAGTTTGCCGAACCCTCTGGGGCTGTCTTTGATCCCTGGGTTGAGTCACCCCCGCCCTCCGTCCCTCCCTCCTCTCTTCTGCACCTGCAACCTTCATCTCAGCTTTGATCGCCTACTGGGAAACCAGCTGAATAAGAATTCTCCGGAGCTTGAGAAAGCTTCTCTGTGTCTGAGATCCTTCAAGAAGCTGCTTGATGAGATTCTGGGATCAATAAAGCTACTAACAAACCAAACGAGCAAGATGGGCTGAATGGGGCCTCCTCTCGTTTGTAAACTTTCTTATGTTCTTATGTTCTTATGTTCTTATGTTCTTATGTTCTTATGTTCTTTTGTTCCAATGCAAGGAGGTGACCACAGCTGGCCAAAGCTCAAACAACCATTTTCTTACAGAAGTTAATATGTACAGTTGACCACAAGGCAGGGTCAGTTGGAGGGTTATAATTACTCATTGTAGTTTTATTTTGCTTCATACTCTTAATTGTATTATTACTTGCACTGTGATTCTTGAAATGTATTTTTGTTTATGACTGTAAGTCGCCCTGGATAAGCTAAGAAATAAATAATAATAATAATAATAATAATAATAATAATAATAATAATAATAATAATAATAATAATAATAATACACCAGTAGCTTGCATGTATATGGATGCAAAGTTCATTTAAAATGAACTGATAATTTGCTTAATTAGACATTTATTTTTAATTTTTCATTTATCTTAAACAGTTGCAGATTTTAAGTTAGCTGTAACATTTTATAAGTCACTTGGACTCTGCAGCTGCTTAAGAGCTGAAAACAATTACAAAGGTCGAATGTTAGTTCAATTAAATTGAATTATCAGTTCAATTAAGGGTCTCGTTAAGTCAATTTAGAGCTCAGTTGGAATAAAAACCAGCAGACACAGGGTGGGGCACCAGGACCAGGGTTGGGAACCCCCTAATTCAGAGGGAGCGAATGTATTTATATTACCAGCTACAAGAACCATTTGTTTACAATCTGCTGTGTTGTGCTTTTGGTCTTGTGTCATCACAGATACACATCTCTGGTAAGATGTGACATACCATGTAAATAAAGTATCACTATTATCGCTACTTAACGAACTACTGCAATATTGCAAAACAAAATGGCAGTCCTCACATTAGGTGTTTAGCTCAAGGCAGAACAGTTTGAAATATCATAGCAGTCCATTAAACAAAACCAGAGAACAAACGGACCGCAAACGAGGGTACGCTTAAGGTTTATGTATGCAATGCAGTTTCATTTATCTCTTGCACCTTGAAGTTGTTATAATAACTGGATTGGTTCAGAAAAGACAGGGTTCCGTGACTCAACAACAAGTCCCGTCTTGATCAAGCAGACAAAGGATTGAAAAAGGGAGGGTTTTGTATTTTAAAAAGCACAGCGCTTTGGAAAAACCGGGTCGACCAGGTTTGGGAGAAAATGCACGTCCTTAGGGATTAAACCTTGTGTTGAAACACGCAGGTAACCGGAGAGCGGTGACTGTAGAAGAGGAATTCAATGCCCCGCGGCTACACAGAAACGCTGCGCTGCCTGTATCCCATCGAAACGTTACACCCCTGGAAGAAATCCTATATCGTGTTAATCCAGCGCCCCTATTCTGTACAAAGAAATCGCTTCTTCTCCTTTCCAGTCCATTTATCCAGCTTTTGTTTCCATTCTGATCTTCGGAAGTAATTGACAAAGTCGGTGACTTACAGTTGAGCGTGTGGGTGTTTGTGTTTTAAGAAGAAAAATTATATATATATATATATATATATATATATATATATATATATATATATATATATATATATATATATATATATACGTTGTATAAATATATGCCATGAGTTTGACCTGTTCTCGTGCACAGATCTGGCCAAATGTTTTGTATTTTAGGATTTAGACATGTTAAAAACAAAACAAGAAAAAAAAACTTTATTAACATAATTTAGATATTTTATTTAACGTCGTGTAATCAAAGAAACTACAAAATGATATCGCAAGAGTCTACCGGAAGCCATAATAGCAGTACAGTAGTATTTTATTTTAGATACCCACTTAACTTTTTTTTTTTTTTTTTTTCCAAATGTCACTTTTTCGTTAAATATTCTGGGGGAAACAACCACAAAGCCGGTGTGTAAATTCAATATGTTAACGTAACACGATTCAGCAGGTTTCATTCGACTTTATGAAGCAGCATTTGTTCACGCTGTACGTTAAATAAATGACTTTATTCTTCAGCTTGACAAATATAATTCAGGACTGAAATGTTTAAAAAGCACTTTTGACATTTTTTGACTGTTTTTTCCCCTCTCTCCTTACTTTTTTTTGCAATCTTGGTCGTTATTGCAGTTACTCAAATTATATTTTTTTTTAATTGTTCATTTTATTAAAAAGTCTTGGGTTTAGCTATAGTTTACCAGAGCTTAAGGTTTGAGTGTTTATTTAATGTATTTATAAATCCGGGTTAAAGTTTAGGAGCTGCTGTCCAGTTTTGCAGTAGCTGACCCCAATACCATTGTAAAAATTGTCCACAGTTTATAGACTCGGTTTTTAAGACAATTTCATTGTCTGAGTTACGAAGCAAAACAGTCAAAGGGCGCCACCTGCTGGTGGACTAATGGAATTCACACTTTGCTTAGTTCAGTCCAACACTGCGGATAAAATTCTGTTTACATTAGCTCCTACTGTCTGACAAAATGTGTACAAACGAATACTTATGATCGATTCTGAAAAAATAGAAAACTGCGTTCCTAGCTGTCTTTTTTAATGTGTAGTTTTTTTTTTTATAGTTTTATAAGCCACAACGACTGCCTGAAATTTGTCAACTAAAGCAGAGAAGCACTCTGAATGTCCAGCAGAATGCGTGTCGTTTATTTTCGGACCTCATGTAACGCATTTGGTTTACAAAGGAAGTAGTTTACAAAGAAACGGAACCTGGAACAAAGACAGAAAGCAAAACAGCACCTCTAAGTGTTTTGCAACAAGCAAGCATTTTATTTCACAGTATTTCTGCATGGCCGCAGGATAGCGTCAGGAATGGTTAAAAATCACACGTTTGATTTTTAACCAAACAATAATATGCAGTATAGGATGGTCATTCGCCTTCACTATTATTACACACATATACATATACATAATTATACTCACTCCAAACTCCCCAGATTTAACCCCATCCCTGCCAACCTTACAAGCCCCCCCCCCAGATACGGAGAGCGTAAAGAAAGAAACTGTGACAATAATATCGACTTTAACCTCGTGTTTATTGTGGGGAAGCCCTTGGATCAAGCTTGGTAGTTTGCTCAAATGCTCAGTAACCCACCAGACTGACAGAGAACACAGTGTATTGGGATGAACTAAAGCCCCACCTATTGTTTTGAACACCGATCTATAGGAGGAATTGCTTGAAAATAAAAAACAGTTGGTTTTAACGTTAATACGCTGTACGTAGCGGTGGGGTCTGCCCCTCATCGGAGGAAGCGGTTGCATGCATGTTATATTTTACAACATAAAAACCCAATTGTGATGCAACTTGATTTTAACATTATCTGATGTACGTTTTTGAGAATTATTGTATCCTGGGGATAAATAAGGCAGATGCAATTGTGTTGAAAAAGTGTTTCTTGTATAAGGGCAGCAGTGTGGAGTAGTGGTCAGGGCTCTGGACTCTTGACCGGAGGGTCGTGGGTTCAATCCCAGGTGGGGGGGACACTGCTGTTGTACCCTTGAGCAGGTACTTTACCTAGACTGCTCCAGTAAAAACCCAACTGTATAGAGCCCTAACCACTACTCCACACTGCTGTCCTGTGTTCAAGGCACAGGATTAAATCTATACACAGGACAAGATGTTCTGGAGTTTTGACAATTCAATAAGAGTGATTAGATCATTTCCTATACATGGTTTATCATAGGGGATCTATAAAGGGGCAGGGTTGCGGTCGACTCCTGTTCTTCAATTTTTAAATCAATTTTCAATTCCCATTCCCCGTTAATCAATTCCAGCACACCATCGATTCAAATTACGACTAGCAGCATTCTGTTAAAATATGCTTCTCACAGTGGCGACGAATTCACTTCAATCGAAGTCACTGTTTGTCAGTGAAATCAGCTTCCAACGAAGGAACTGAAATTGGGAGTTGATTTTAAAATGGACTTGGAAATGGTACAGCTCATTTGCTTAATTAGACCTTTTTAATAGTTTTTAGCTGTTAAACAGTTGCAAGTTACTTATAACATGTTATAGCTCCATTATATTTGATCAGTTATTTGAATGTTAACAAGCAATCAACACATACTGAATTTGGAGGACAGGAGTTTTCAAATATTAATATTGTAATTTCTGATGATGTGTTTAAACAGACATGTTTAAGGAGCACAGATGTATTGAAGCAGTGTCTGGCTAAACCATATCTGTCGAAGTTTCATTGCTACCAAATGAGAGGAAAATTCACTTAAGGCTTTTAAAACACACACTGTGGAGGTTCAGTGCCACTGACTGACTCACGGAGGGAAAAACATCTTGTTTTGAAATAACACATTAATGAACACATTTTTATTACCTTCCAGTAAATACTTCTTAAAGGCAATTATGAGTATAGGTGCACCTCTAGTTAGTAATAAATATTTTGTTTTTAAAAACTCCCTGGTCATCTGTTTGGCTCTAATAACCAAAAAAGGTGCACACATCTGCTTTAAGTTTTTCAAAGTCACCATGACAAGCGATAACTGAAACACTGATAAGGGAAACTAAACAAGACCTGGAACACATTACCTAATATAGCTGTGCCAAGTCGCCCTTTTGAAAACATATTTAAAAACAGTACAGTCAAGCCAGCTAGCACTACTGTCCGAGGATGTGCCTGAACGTCTTTCTGAAGGTGGTGTTACTGAGCGGGTAGATGAATGGATTGAGGGTGGAGTTCAGGTACCCCAGCCAGATTGTGAGCATGTGGGTGTGAACGCTGATGCAAGAGTCGCACAGAGCAGTGATGGTGAAGGAGACAAAATAGGGGGTCCAGCAAACCAAGAACACCACCACGATCACGCCCAGCTGCCTCGCGGCTTTCCAGTCCTTATTCGTCCGTGAGGGGCGTCTGGGAAAGGTCCCCCGCATCCAAGGCTCCCGTCGGGGAGACTTCCCATTCCCGGGGTTTCTCCCTGACCTTTTTCCGGGAACCTCGCACAATTTTCGGATTTTCAAAATGTCTTGCATTTCCTTCCACTCTGGAGTGTCAGTTTCTTTCCCGCCACACTTCCTGGTGGTTGTTTGAGGATGAATCCCGTTCGGTAACCCTTCCTCCCTAGATGTTTCTCCACTATCTTGGTGGCCGTGTGTTTCTGGAGCTCGGGAATGACCCTTTTTCAAAGGTTTGAGCTCCATGCCCACCAGCCGGGTATATCCAGACGGGACCCTTCTGCCCGAGAAAGAAACTGGGTGGTGGGGACGGTATTCAGAAAAACCAGGGGGCACTTCCGTATTCTGCTCTGAAATCGGACGCCCAGAATTGTGTTTAAAACTCCGCAAATTAGATCTCCTTTTGCCCCTGCACACCTTCGTACACACCAGATCTTTCCCCCTTTCAAAGGCTCCTTTTCTGCTTTCCCATTCTCCTGGAAGTAGAAGGCTGTTTATTTCTGAAAAGATCCCACTGCTGCCACCAAACGATCCTGCTCTCTGCCTGCAATGCTTCTGAACGGCTTTGTATATGCGAGAGTAGTACCAAAGCATGAATGTGGAAGGCAGGTAGAAATTCAGGAAGGCTGCTAGCAGCTTGAACCAGCCGCTGTGTCTGAATTCCGTGTCGCACTGCAGCTGGGTTACTACGGTATCTGTTTCCGCGGTACCGGCGGACTGTGGCCAGCCCAGTATGGGGACCAGCCAACTTGCGGACAGCAGCCAGGCCAAAGCAATGAGCCAGCCGGCCCTGGCTTTGGTCCTGAGCCGGATATAAGCCAGGGGCTGGCGTACTGACCTGTAGCGGTCCAGGCAGAGAACAAACAGGCTGAAAATGGAGGCAGTGCTGGCTATGTAGTCGATGGACAGCCAGAATTTGCAGGCGGCTTGGCCCATCTTCCACTCCTGATCCAGGAGGTAGGCTAGGCTCAGAGGCATCACGATGCTCCCGATGAGGAGATCTGCCGAAGCCAGGCTCGTGATGTACATGTTGGCCACGGTGTGCAAGGCGCGCTCGCGTTTCACGGCGTACAGCACCAGGGTGTTCATCAGTACCGTGATGATGCACAGACAGCCCAGCAGCAATCCCATGAGCACCTGGTTCCCATCACGGCCACCCACTCCGGCATGAGCACCGGTCTCGTTCGATTGATTGCTGCTGTGGTTATTGGCCCCTAGCCAGGAGTGGGGTGTGGTTAGCCCAGTATTCATGCCCTTAGTCTGTCCATTTACTGGATGTTGGGTTTAACCTGTCAGGGGGGAAGCAGAAAAAGTAACTATCATAAAGTGCCATGGTCCTTGTTGTGAAGTCTAAATGTAACTGTTACTTCTGAAAATACAGCCCTTCAGATGCTGGGCATATATGTTGTAAATACATACTGTCATTTTCCACTTTTAAAAGACTTTTAGACTGGCAGCATATTGATTTAGAATGTATCACATTACAGAAATACTGCATACATAAATATGGTTTGTGCACTGATATTTTCATAGAAAAAATTTTATTTGTATGTAGAGGGTTAATATGTTTCTTTTTTAGAAAAAAAAAGTTTCTTGCAGTGTGGAGTAGTGGTTAGGGCTCTGGACTCTTGACCGGAGGGTCGTGGGTTCAATCCCTGGTAGGGGACACTGCTGTTGTACCCTTGAGCAAGGTACTTTACCTAGATTGCTCCAGTAAAAACCCAACTGTATAAATGGGTAATTGTATGTAAAAATAATGTGATATCTGTATAATGTGAAATAATGTATAATGTGATATCTTGTAACAATTGTAAGTCGCCCTGGATAAGGGCGTCTGCTAAGAAATAAATAATAATAATAAATAATAATAATAATTGGAATAGAGTGAGACTCTGGTGAAATTCTGTATTTGAAGTTAGCTGTCATTTTAAAATGATTTTGTTGGTTTAAGAAAACGTTTTTGTAAAGCACGCACCAGTTGTCTTGATAACAAATAACACCTTAAAGGGGAGGAGAATATGTTTTTTTTTTTTTCATGCGTGACCATAATGCATTTACTATATAAATATGACAGCACAGCTGGATTTCAGCAGATACACTTGACAAAGAATGGATCTTTCCAATGTTTATTATAATTCTCTGCTTCGTTTACACAAAGTATTTTGCTGTAGGATTCCAGCACACTTTTAATTTCCACTACCTCCTTTACATACCCATATAAGTCTTTGATTTTGGAGATTACTGCATTGTTGCTGCTGTCTGTAATGCGGTAAGTTTAATGCATGGCGCGTATCTCTTATAGAATAAAATCTTAAAATTAAAAACCTCGGGTAAACTTTTTCAGCTCACTGAAGATGGTGAAACTTTTGTTTAGCTGAATTCTTTTTGGGTGAGAGATTCTCTATTGCTGCTCCAAACTCAGTCAAGAATCTAAGATCAAATTCTAAGAAAGCGTTCTCTAGACTAATGTAGAGTTCAATAGTGGTGGTACCCAGGTCTGCCTGTTTTAGATCATTTAAATAACAGGGGTTAGTAAATCTAATGTCACATATTAGTGTAATAATTCACAAATATAGTAAATGCATGCATACTGAATATTAGACCTGTATCTGTATGTTAGATACAAATAGCAATAATACAATTATGTAAACTAGGGCATGTAGTATTTAGCAATCAAAAATAATGAATACTCTCCATAATTTATACATTGCAATTGTCAACAGTCCTAGTTGTGTTTGTCGATATGCTCTGTGTTGTGTTTTAAATAGCTTGTTTGTGTTTTTTAAGTAGTTCCTTATAAATGTAAAAGCATAGCAAAATGCAATAAAGAACAATGAAAGCATGGTAAAGCATATGCTAGCATTGCAAAGCACAGAGAGGTCTGGTAAAGCATAGGGAAGCATTGTAAAGCACAGAGTGGTATGGTAAAGCATAGGGAAGCATTGTAAAGCACAGAGAAGTCTGGTAAAGCATAGGGAAGCATTGTAAAGCACAGAGTGGTCTGGTAAAGCATAGGGAAGCATTGTAAAGCACAGAGAGGTATGGTAAAGCATAGGGAAGCATTGTAAAGCACAGAGAGGTCTGGTAAAGCATAGGGAAGCATTGTAAAGCACAGAGAGGTCTGGTAAAGCATAGGGAAGCATTGTAAAGCACAGAGAAGTCTGGTAAAGCATAGGGAAGCATTGTAAAGCACAGAGAGGGGTGGTAAAGCATAGGGAAGCATTGTAAAGCACAGAGAGGTGTGGTAAAGCATAGGGAAGCATTGTAAAGCACAGAGAGGTCTGGTAAAGCATATGCTAGCATTGCAAAGCACAGAGAGGTCTGGTAAAGCATAGGGAAGCATTGTAAAGCACAGAGTGGTATGGTAAAGCATAGGGAAGCATTGTAAAGCACAGAGAAGTCTGGTAAAGCATAGGGAAGCATTGTAAAGCACAGAGAGGGGTGGTAAAGCATAGGGAAGCATTGTAAAGCACAGAGAGGTGTGGTAAAGCATAGGGAAGCATTGTAAAGCACAGAGAGGTGTGGTAAAGCATAGGGAAGCATTGTAAAGCACAGAGAGGTCTGGTAAAGCATAGGGAAGCATTGTAAAGCACAGAGAGGTCTGGTAAAGCATAGGCAAGCATTGTAAAGCACAGAGAGGTCTGGTAAAGCATAGGGAAGCATTGTAAAGCACAGAGAGGTGGAAAAGCATATTAAGAACAGAACAGAACACCAGAATTTAAAAACCACTGCATCAAAAACAAACCATGCAAAAAAAAAAAACATGAAGCCTGAAATGAATCTGTGCCCGTTTCTTTAACAGGTAATTTGACAAAGGAATATATTCTTGCAATATTATATTTATAGTTCTGTTTTCCAGCTAATTCAAAATGAAAAAAATAAATAAATAAACGTAAACAAAACTGATCCCAGCACAATATAACTGTGATTAAACCCAGACGGCAGTTTAAAAAGAATACAAATCTATCAGAAATCACTTACCTTTGAAAGCAGAGCGTGCTGAATTGGTCTTGCATTTCCCCCTAAAGGTTTAAAATAGAGTTCTGAAGTTCTCCAGTGTTTTTGTCCGAAACTGAATTGAAGTGTCTAAAGTGAAGACACTCCCATTCAGTCTTGCTCCTTGCTGTTCTGGTTCATCCCAGTGCAGTCATCGGTGATGCTCTGCTTGCGAAATGAGTTTTAGCAGTAACTCTGTTTCAGACAGAACTAAAATTTTCCTGCATGAACCCATTATTAATCTAACATCACGCAATGAAAGAAAACACAAAATTATATCGCAAATTTCTACCCCAAAGCCGTTAGCAGCACAGGATTTAGTGTTACATTTTGAAATGTCACTTTTTCCAATTGCCGGGTTTTCCTTAAGTATATGGAAAACCGCAAAACGGTATGCATTTATGTTAAGGTAACATTATTCAGCAGGTTTTATTGCACTTTATGATGCAAAATTAGTTTATTCTATAGGGTGATGCGAAACTTTTGTCCATATTAAAATATCCTATGTAAAAAAAAAAAATAGATCGCATTTTTCCTGTTTTAAATATACAAGGTGATTAATAAGGACTGCACCAGATAAAACAGTATTTACTGCTTGGTAACTTTTTGACTCCAATTAGGGGGAATATTTCCCAGAATTGGTATTACATATCCTTTCCTAATTGTATAATTTCATTCGGCAGTGTTCTGTAAGTTTATTAGTGTGTCATCTGTGAATCTCCCTGTATATTAAAATGCATGAAGGAATTGATAAATACGTTGTCAAGTCGGGTCTTATAGGATCCCAGTGATTCAGCAGCAACAGCATGACTAGGTAATGTAATCAAACCCCACCTCTATATATTATGTGCATTGCATCAGCACCGATGAACTCATTTTCAGAGACACTGATTTCATTACTGTAGTGGTAGGTGTCTGTCCGTTCTCTTCCTAATCTTGAGGAAACGTGACTGTAGCACAGAAAATAATACCATATAAATCTAACCTGTTCTGCAATATCAAACACTGCATTAGGCTAAAGAAAATGATCAGTTTCCAAGCCTTATTCTCGGGTTCTCTGTATCCTCCACCTGGGCAGTCTCTTCTGGTTCCTTACTGGCTGAAAGCATGTCGGTCAATAGTGGGAGCAGCTGATTGGTTAATGGCAGGATAGAAGCTGTCAAAGGGGTAGGGACAATTTCATCTCCCAGGTGACCCAATAAATTGCAACACTCTCTAATCTGAAAGTGTGGCTTGCAAAGAGAGATTTAATTAATCAGGTGGAGGGCTCCGTATCATGGTTTAAAATAATATATATATATTTTTTACTATATTACAGTATGTTTTTTTTTTCAAAACTGCAAATTTGAGACTGAAATGTACACATTAAGTACACTGTAACTATGTGTAAGCGCATGTATTTACTAAGTAACTATGTGTAATTACATAGTCATTAGAGACACTTAATGAAAAGTGTAATACAGTTTTTTCCAACATGATCGAAGTGGTTATATATATATATATATATATATATATATATATATATATATATATATATATATATATATATATATATATATATATATATATATATATATATATATATATATATTATTATTATTTTATTACTAACATCACCGCTCGCATCCAGTTCAAGACTCTTGTACTAGCCTACAGATGCCTTGACCAGTCTGCACCCAGCTACCTCCAGACCCTCATCTCTCCCTACACCCCCACTCGACCTCTCCGCTCCGCCTGCACTAGAAGACTAGCTCTACCTCCGCTACGCTCCCCTGCCTCCAGAGCCCGCTCCTTCTCCACCCTTGCTCCGCAGTGGTGGAATGACCTTCCTACAGATGTCAGGACTGCCCAGTCCCTGACCACATTCCGGCGCCTCCTTAAGACTCACCTCTTCAAAGAGCACCTGTAGAACTCCTCTGTTTGTATCCTGGGACACTATCACCCTTCATGTAAATGTGCTTTATTTTGCTCTTATCAGCCCCTATTTTACTGCATTTAATCCTGTACTTCAGAATACTGTAATCTGCCAAGTGTTTAACCTGTAGTACTTTGTATTTAATCACATCCTGATGTAACTATCACTATTTAATCATATCCTGATGTAACTATCACTATTATCTGCTGTATTATTGAATTGTGGTTTGTCAAACTTGTACTTTACTTGAACAAA
>NC_081243.1:611986-634486 GCF_902713425.1 Acipenser ruthenus | reverse complement strand
TTAAATCGTTGTCTCCTTTGTTGTTTTGGATGCACCCCTCTTCCCCTCTCCTCGCCCCCCCCCCCTGTGTAGCTGTGTAGCTGTGTAGCTTATTTGTTAGAGCTGAGGGACTGGGAGGGATGGAAGCTGTGTGTGAGCCAGTGGTTAGAGCTGAGGGACTGGGATGAGGGGAAGCAGTTTAGCTCAGTAGTTGAGAGTTAGGGTAATCATATAGTAAAATATAGAGCCGTTATACACGGCAAGACTGAAGGTCACGCAGTTTTTAGTCGCCTGAAATCTGAGGTGTTTTCAATGCTCATTAGACGACCCATTAGACCCACGGAAAGCCTGGATAATTTTTCGTTTTATTTTTTTTTTCGTTTTATGCGCCACACATTTTGTTTTTATTTCGTTTTATTACAGATACACATTAATAAAATAACTCAAGTAGATGTACGTAAGTAAAAACAAAATATCGATCATATTTGAACTGTATACATATTTTTTATTAAACATGATCAGTCTTTTTTTTTTTTTTACATTTTGACATAAAAAATTGAAAGAAAACAAAGAACTAGCATACTAATCCAAAAGGAATAAACAGCTAGTGATCTTCCTTGACAACTACTACCCCTGGTGTTGAAACTTGGTAAGGACATTCCTAAGCACAATTTCTTGAAGGTTTCAGAAGGTCAGGGGTGACTGACCAAATTGCGTGAGTTTTTTGTCTTCACAATGAAACACAGAGAACTATAAAGTACTGATTTGAATGTATTTTTTTAGGGCTCAGGGCTCTGGACTCTTGACCGGAGGGTCGTGGGTTCAATCCCCAGTGGGGGACACTGCTGTTGTACCCTTGAGCAAGGTACTTATCTAGATTGCTCCAGTAAAAACCCAACTGTATAAATGGGTAATTGTATGTAAAAATAATGTGATATCTGTATAATGTGAAATAATGTATAATGTGATATCTTGTAACAATTGTAAGTCGCCCTAGATA
Source organism: Acipenser ruthenus (assembly GCF_902713425.1). Classification (NCBI taxonomy): domain Eukaryota; kingdom Metazoa; phylum Chordata; class Actinopteri; order Acipenseriformes; family Acipenseridae; genus Acipenser; species Acipenser ruthenus. The sequence continues at coordinate 633,507 of NC_081243.1, read as the reverse complement.
AGGGCGTCTGCTAAGAAATAAATAATAATAATAATAATAATAGCTCCCAGGGAGGCCCCGCCCTGCTCGTGCCTGCGGAGAAACCACAGAGAGACCTGCTGGAGTTGGCTGGCACTGCACCCCAGGTAAGATCAGGTGTTGATTTCATCTTTTGCTGTGGTTTCGCTTTAGGTCTTGTTGGAATGTGAGCTCAGAGCGGACACCTGCATTTGTCCTCCAGAGGGCGCTAGCTCGCTGATATCCGCGCTCTCTCCTGGGTGTGGAAGAGGAAGCTGGCTCAGTCGTGGGATCGGAGGACACCCGCTGAACCTTCAGTTCTCCTGAGCAGCTGTGTGGGGTATTTGCTGCAGTGAGGTTGCTGGGGGGGAAGTAATTGGATATTATCCTCAGCCTAACCACATTGTTTCTGAAGTGGAGCCGGTGTGGATGTGGCCGGTCTGGTGACTGACAAGCCTCGTTTTGTTCTGGCAGGAGGGAGGAGGAGGAGAGGTGGCTGATGGGAAGACGGAGGAGCAGCGCGACGGAGAGGAGCAGGGAGGAGCCCGGGATGAAGAAGAGGAAGAGGAGCCAGAAGAAGTAGATCCGGTCCGTGTCCTTACGTTGCCCCTGCAGGCGCATCACGCCATGGAGAAAATGGAGGAGTTCGTTTTCAAGGCCAGTCCTCACTCTGTGAACATTCGTGGTATATCGTCTAGTCCACGGCTTTTCAAACTTGGTCCTGGGGACCCCCTGTGGCTGCTGGTTTTCTGAGCTCTCAGTTACTTAACTAGACCCTTAAATTGAACTGATCATTTTTAATTAGACTTTTTCAATTGTTTTCAGCTCTTAAACCGTTGCAGATTTTAAGTTAGCAGTGTGGAGTAGTGGTTAGGGCTCTGGACTCTTGACCGGAGGGTCGTGGGTTCAATCCCCAGTGGGGGACACTGCTGTTGTACCCTTGAGCAAGGTACTTTACCTAGATTGCTCCAGTAAAAACCCAACTGTATAAATGGGTAATTGTATGTAAAAATAATGTGATATCTGTATAATGTAAAATAATGTATAATGTGATACCTTGTAACAATTGTAAGTCGCCCTGGATAAGGGCGTCTGCTAAGAAATAAATAATAATAATAAAGTTAGCCGTAACATTTTATAAGTAACTTGAACTCTGCTACTGTTTAAGAGTTTAAGGTTAAACCTTTAAGAAACAGAGGCAAGCAGACAAGCGTTTGCTTGCCTCTGTTTATTTATTTTTTGTTAGCTAAAATATATCTCTGTTAAATTATAATGCAGGTCACAATTTGCTATATACTCAAATACGTTGTGTGTTTCTGATTGGTGAGTTAATGTATTCGTTTTAACACATTTCAGCTTTTAAGTAAATGTTTTGAACTATGCCAAACTTTGACCCAGTACTTATTTTCGGAGGATTCAGTTACATCATTAAATCTGGAGCTGGGCAGTGTGGGCTGAGGTTCAGTCACATTACCCTACCTGTCCTCACGCTTTATAGGTCAAAAAATATGCAGTTTCAAAATAAGCCCATGCTTAAGACATCCTGGTACTACGCTGAGTTAAAGAAAGTTCGGAGTTTCCTTGCCTTAATTTCAGGAAGTCCTTTTGCGCTTGCGCTTCCTAGACGTCAGGATTGTCTTTAGGAGGGGGGGTCGTGTTACTGGTTGAAAGCAGGTCAACAGTTTTTACGTCTCTAAAAATATCGATTCCGATTCAAAGTCCTTCAAAGGAAGTGGGAACTAATTGAAAAAGAAAAAAGGAACTGACCCCCAGACGTGGTAGAGAGGTGAGTACATGTCGGATTACAAACTCAGTAGCCGCTATGAGGAAATAACACAGTGTGGCACAGTTGCTGTCGGCCATCCTTGCAGACTCACTTTGACAATGAGCTGAAATGAATCGCAGTTTTAAATGAATCGTCCCAGCCGTGAAAGATGAATCACATGAGGCTATACAGAACTGGCGAGGTGCATTTAAAAATGACAGTAAACCAGCTCTAAAACACTTGAATGTTTTTTTTTGTGAACTACAGACTTGATTTAATGAATCTGTTAAGCATAGATACTTAACAAAACATCCATTAAAAGTTCTAAATGTTGTTAATAGAGCCTTTAAAGGACAGAGTGCTGATTGGTTTATTATGTTTTGCTGCATTTATAATGTATTATAAAGGGTCAATTTGCTTGGCAGATTTGCAGTTTTCCTACTCTCTGCAGTTTACCATGGTTTGCAATGCTTCCCTATGCTTTACCAGACCTCTCTGTGCTTTACAATGCTTCCCTATGCTTTACCACTCCTCTCTGTGCTTTACAATGCTTCCCTATGCTTTACCACACCTCTCTGTGCTTTACAATGCTTCCCTGTGCTTTACCAGACCTCTCTGTGCTTTACAATGCTTCCCTATGCTTTACCAGACCTATCTGTGCTTTACAATGCTTCCCCATGCTTTACCAGACCTCTCTGTGCTTTACAATGCTTCCCTATGCTTTACCACACCTCTCTGTGCTTTACAATGCTTCCCTATGCTTTACCAGACCTCTCTGTGCTTTACAATGCTTCCCTATGCTTTACCAGACCTCTCTGTGCTTTACAATGCTTCCCTATGCTTTACCACACCTCTCTGTGCTTTACAATGCTTCCCTATGCTTTACCACACCTCTCTGTGCTTTACAATGCTTCCCTATGCTTTACCACACCTCTCTGTGCTTTACAATGCTTCCCTATGCTTTACCAGACCTTCACTGTGCTTTACAATGCTTCCCTATGCTTTACCAGACCTCTCTGTGCTTTACAATGCTTCCCTATGCTTTACCAGACCTCTCTGTGCTTTACAATGCTTCCCTATGCTTTACCAGACCTCTCTGTGCTTTACAATGCTTCCCTATGCTTTACCAGACCTCTCTGTGCTTTACAATGCTTCCCTATGCTTTACCACACCTCTCTGTGCTTTACAATGCTTCCCTATGCTTTACATGACCTCTCTGTGCTTTACAATGCTTCCCTATGCTTTACCAGACCTCTCTGTGCTTTACAATGCTTCCCTATGCTTTACCACACCTCTCTGTGCTTTACAATGCTTGCCTATGCTTTACATGACCTCTCTGTGCTTTACAATGCTTCCCTATGCTTTACCATGGTTTTACCATGTTTTATTATATATGCTGTGCGTTTACAATCCTGCATAACTGTATTAAATGAAAAAGCAAGACTTATGAAAATAAGTGCTGTGCCCTTTATTTTATATTTATTTATTTATTTTTACACACGTAAAACATGTGAAAATGGGTGAGAATAATTATGTTTAGACAGGGCTCCATGAAGCTAGGTCTTTGTTAGACTGTTCTGAATAAGAATCTGCGTTTCTCTGAATGCTTTACTGCGCTGGTGCCACGCCCATGCCCACGTGAGTCTGTGCCAACACCGTGACAGTCTGTCATGCTTGTACAGCTATGGGCAAAAGTTTAGCATCACCCTATAGAATGAACTCATTTTGCTTCATAAAGTCGAATGAAACCTGCTGGATAATTTTACGTTAACATATTGAATTACACACCGCTTTGGAGTTTTTCCCATATACTTAACCAATGACACAAATTGAAAAAAATGTAAAATCTAACATGAAATACTGTACTACCATTATGGCTTCCTGTAGACTTCCTGTTGTTTTTTTTGATGACGCAACATTAGATAAAATATCTAAATTATGTTCATGTAGCTATCCTTTTAATCTAAAACACACTGGGCAGGAAATTGAAATGAAACGGAGACATTAAACACATTTTTATTTAGTATTTTTTATACACAAAATGACATTATCAGATGTGTTGCCGTTGATGCATTGATTTTAAAAGAAAAAGCTTCTCAGACACAAACCTGTGTTAAAAAAAAAAAAAAAGTCTTTACCAAAGATTATTCCATTGAAAATGCTGGCATTGTAGCTACCATTGCCTCCGAGTAGCAGACTGTCCATCTCTGCATTGCTATTGAAGATCACTGAGGACGGCCTCTCCTTTTGCTATCTCTCTTCTCTACTCCACTCGAAAGGAGGGTCTCTGGGTCCTTTAGGTTTCCCAACCCGACAGTTAAAACCTGCAGGAAAAAAAAGGAGAGGAATCTGAAGAGCTCCTTTTTCAAAAGCAGCATTTTCACACTAGCGCTCAACAGTTCAGATTGCAAACACTTGTAGGAATTAGATCACGTCAGAACATTTACAAACAAGAGGAGGCCGTAGTAAAAGCATGGCAGTGTAAGAAAGGCATAGTGAAAGCATGGAGAGAGCCCTCGGACGCTTCACCGTGGAAGTCTGGGAGCTAGTAAGCGCAGAGACTACGTAACTGAAGTTTGTTTCTGTTATCTTACAAATTATAAAATAAACGAGTTACTCAGCTGTTATTCCATTCAAGTGCAACCAACCGCCAACTACCCTCTTTTACAAGTTTTCTTTCCCCATTGCTAGCTCCTGCTTTGTCACTTCAGTCATTCTAAAGTTACCTTTGCAATATTAGTCCCACCAAAGTCACCTCCAGCAAACTGCTTTAAGCTTCCCAACACATATGAATTTGTATGATTACTAATGCGTTTTTTCTCTACAGCAACATCGTTAATGATTTATTAGAGGAAACCCATGCGTACCTAATCCGTTGGCCTTGCTGCAGTTAGGAGTTCCTTGGGAAGACCCTGTTACATATTCGTAATTGTCATCTGTGGATTGGGAGACAGCAGCTGGGAACAGAAGGAGTCGGTCAAAATCAACTTGCACAGAAAGCCGTGTGACTGACGACTCAGCCAACCCACAACAGCAAGTGTTTCATCCCCAGATTCAACTTTACAAGTTTCTACAAGTGTTTTTTTTTTTTTTGCATTGTGAAATTTCTCAACCGTGATGCCATTATCGACTTCCGTGGTTTCTATACTATAAAAATATGTTCTGTTTCAACATTGGGATCTTGTTGTTATAATTGATCCACAATTCTGGCATGGTGGATGTGTGCATTATCAAGGTAGCCATAGCAATCAGGGTTCAGCATTGGTGCCTGGATCAGCAATGATGCTGAAGTCGGCTGTTAATTTGGCTTTTCAGGGTAATCAAGGGACCCAGGGTATACCAGGGGAACGTGCCCCGCCCCAGGGTATACCAGGGGAACGTGCCCCGCCCCAGGGTATACCAGGGGAACGTGCCCCACCCCAGGGTATACCAGGGGAACGTGCCCCACCCCAGGGTATACCAGGGGAACGTGCCCCATCCCAGGTTATACCAGGGGAACGTGCCCCACCCCAGGGTGTACCAGGGGGATATGCCCCACCCCAGGGTATACCAGGGGAACACGCTCCACCCCAGGGTGTACCAGGGGGACATGCCCCACACCACATGCCAAACCCAATCGCCAGACAGCATCAAATTAAACTAAGGGACATTTTTTCAACAAAACTTAACAAGAGAAAAATACAGGACAATAAAAAAGGCAATACATTCATAAAGTAAATAAACATATATATATATTTAAAAAAACCTACATTTCTTGCTTAAAGATGACAAGCTACCATCCTGAAAACAAACGGGATAAAACAATATTAATGTTGACACTTTCATGGATTTTGAATTTAATGCACAAAAAATATATATATTGGTATACAGTGTGAACATAAAAATATGCATGAATTAACACTTCTCATGACTGGCTGGCGAAAACAACGCAATGCCTTTATACATGTGAGCAACATCATTTGTGACAAAGGAACATGAATAAGGGTAATTAAATCCACGTGAAGTAACAGGGGGCTGAATTGAAAATGCATGACTTCAGAACTCATGTGTCTCCCTTGATTGATCATGAAAAGTCGCCAGTGTTCTATGACAGCCAGCTCTGACCTGGATTTCGATGTCAGTGTATGTCGTAGAGCTACAGGCTTATTTACCTTCCTGTGGTTGTGAGACAGACTGCCAAGACAGCTGCTGTTCCTGCCTGTAGAACAGAGAGAAGCAGAGAGCAGGTGTGAAATAATTACAGGTACGATTATGCTGCGCTAATTGCAATTGAAATTACAATGACGCAGGCGCGCCGAGTTTCAACTAGAACTGCAATTTCATTGTAATTGAAATTAATTACCAATTGCATAATTACAATTGTTATTGACTCCAGGTCTGTAAGTGTGCTTTTCCTATGGTTATACTATATATTTACAGTTTACCCTGGTTTGTCCTGTTTAATACCTCTCTGTGCTTTACAATGCTTCCCTATGCTTTACCACACCTCTCTGTGCTTTACAATGCTTCCTTATGCTTTACCGTACCTCTCTGTGCTTTACAATGCTTCCCTATGCTTTACCAGACCTCTCTGTGCTTTGCAATGGTTCCCTATGCTTTACCAGACCTCTCTGTGCTTTACAATGCTTCCCTATGCTTTACCACACCTCTCTGTGCTTTACAATGCTTCCCTATGCTTTACCAGACCTCTCTGTGCTTTACAATGCTTCCCTATGCTTTACCAGACCTCTCTGTGCTTTACAATGCTTCCCTATGCTTTACCAGACCTCTCTGTGCTTTACAATGCTTCCCTATGCTTTACCAGACCTCTCTGTACTTTACAATGCTTCCCTATGCTTTACCAGACCTCTCTGTGCTTTACAATGCTTCCCTATGCTTTACCAGACCTCTCTGTGCTTTACAATGCTTCCCTATGCTTTACCAGACCTCTCTGTGCTTTACAATGCTTCCCTATGCTTTACCACACCTCTCTGTGCTTTACAATGCTTCCCTATGCTTTACCATGCTTTATGCTTTATTAAACTTTGCTGTGCTTTTCTTATGGCAGAGTTGTATAATGGTGGGGTATGTCAGGCCTTGCAAAGACAGTAATAAATCTCCTGTATTGAAATTCGAGTTTAACATTCTCATTTCCTTTTCCTCTGCAGCTGTTAAATACTTCTTGTTTCTCGTGAAAGCAAGCACGGCAGACCCACGCTATCCATTTGATAGGTTTCAAATCTGTTTCACATGCATTGTACAATCTTGTGAAAACTGTTTAGCACCTCACGTAAACACACAGTACAGGCTGTTTGTGGTGCTGGAGTGAGGAACGCATTTTGGGCCCAGTTTAGGGTAAACTGTCCCAGCCTTCATTTTAAGGTAAACTAAGCATAAATACCAGAAAGTTGTGTCTTTGATTTAAAAAGAGCCAAATCTCACTATTCTAGCCAGTTTTGGTACGGTAAGGAGGCTCAGTGGCCCAGTGGTTAAAGAAAAGGGCTTGATACCAGGAGGTTGCTGGTTCAATCCCAGCTCAGCCACTGACTCGCTGTGTGTGACCCTCCTTGTGCTCCGTCCTTCGGATGAGACGTAAAACAAACAAGCTCCTATTGGAAGTGACTCTGCAGCAGCAGCAGCAGTTGTTGATGATGCAGAGTTCACCCCCCTAGTCTCTGTAAGTCGCTTTGAATAAAAGAGTCTGCTAAATAATAATAATAATAATAATAACCAAATGTGGATTTAACAAGACTGTGCTACTTAAGGTAGTCAAATATGCGTCAAAGAATTTGACTGAGATGTTATTAATTTTAGAGTCGCCATGTTGCATCGAAAGGTGGGTATTTTGCAGAGAGAAAATTGAAAACTGGTTTAATCGATTTCACATTGCTGGCACAACTTTACTTAGTTCTCACAGTTATTTGTCTCAGATGGACTAGGTCCAGAGGACACACAGTGTGGAAGTTAAGTGGAGACAGACTTAGGACAGAGGCAAGGAGACACTTCTTCACACAGAGAGTGGGGAGAGGATGGAATGGGTTCAGTTCACTGGAGAGAGTCCAGCAAACAGCAACCAGGCTAATTCCAGCAGGGCTTAGAGGAATGAGATAAGAAACCAAGTTGAAAGAACTGAATCAATTTAGCCATGAACAAAGAAGACGCTTACCACTTCCATTGTCATAGGTCCCTCTCTCTTGAAGGCTGGCGTCGACTCCTTTCAGGGGAGGGGAGGAGGTGGGCTCGTAGACGGGCACTGAAGGAAAGACCGGGGGTGCGGCCTGCTCGTTTGGGCTTGATGGAAACCGAGCTTTGGGTTTGACCCGACTGTACAGAGCATCCAAGTCTGGGGGCTGTCGGTTTTTGGAGACCCCCTCTTCATTGTCATACTCATGGTTGGTCTTCGGGGAGGTTGGGCTTATGGTGGCAGCGGTGGGATTGTCTGATGGCACGCGCCGTTTGGTCTTGTTAACCACTGCGTAGGTGTCACTCATATTTTTGTGCAGAGAAGGAAGAGAGGGTCTTGGTTTCAAGGGAGGCTTGCTAGAAAAACAGCAAGGCAGAAGCATTTTTTATTGTGTATCAAAATGATCTAGACAGCATTCAGAACCGGGCAGACACATGGCAAATGACATTTAGTAGAGAAACGTGTAAGGTACTGCATGCAGGCAATACAAATGTGCATTATAAATATCATATGGGAGATACTGACATTGAAGAAGGAACCTATGTTTAACTCAGAAATGTCTTCATCTAGACAATGTGGGGAAGCTATAAAAAAAAAGGCCAACAAGATGCTCGGATATATTGTGAGAAGTGTTGAATTTAAATCAAGGGAAGTAATGTTAAAATTTTACAATGCATTAGTAAGACCTCACCTAGAATATTGTGTTCAGTTCTGGTCACCTCGTTACAAAAAGGATATTGCTGCTCTAGAAAGAGTGCAGCTATGGTGCTGTTTTGTTTGCTAACACAAAGATAAATCGCCTTTAGTTTTTGCATCAGAAATAAGGACCATGAGCACTGTACATAAGAACATAAGAAAGTTTACAAACGAGAGGAGGCCATTCAGCCCATCTTGCTCGTTTGGTTGTTAGTAGCTTATTGATCCCAGAATCTCATCAAGCAGCTTCTTGAAGGATCCCAGGGTGTCAGCTTCAACAACATTACTGGGGAGTTGGTTCCAGACCCTCACAATTCTCTGTGTAAAAAAGTGCCTCCTATTTTCTGTTCTGAATGCCCCTTTATCTAATCTCCATTTGTGACCCCTGGTCCTTGTTTCTTTTTTCAGGTCGAAAAAGTCCCCTGGGTCGACATTGTCAATACCTTTTAGTACCCCATACAGCCATGAGTTGTTTCTGAGCAAGACACGGTTTGGTTTTCTTTTATGGTTCAAAACATCTTCTTTGATTTTTTTGGGGAAAAAAAAGTGCTTGATCCTAAAGAAACGTTTCTAAAACATGGAAAAAGCACGGGAAACTGCAAAATTATCAGGCAGATTTACTGTGGCAAACAAGATGCGGTTTACAGACATTCTTCCAATTCTTATGTGTTTGTCTACAGTAGGAAACAACTACTCAGGACAGTAACGGACAGAGAATAGCCTTCTCAGTGTTGATCTGTTTCTCTGAGTGACACAAAGCTTGACTCACGCTTTATTTAAAGGAAGTGTTGTTTTTTTTTGTCTGATTTTTAAAAAAAAGATATTTTTGAAAGCGTTCCAAGCTCTGTAATCGTTTCCTTTTCTGGTTCCCAAAGTGCTGTGTTCTTAAAGGGGCAATAATTCTGACCAAGTCTTTATAATTGTAAAACTCGTGCTCTAGAATGAAATTGATTTCAGTATTATGAATAGATAATTACACATTAATATTGCAAAACGTGATTTAATAGCACTCCATTCATAACTATGACACTCTCACTCCCGCTACATTTAGAAATGGTTGAAGGCTCTTTCAGTAGCAAACGTCTGTCATTGAATTTAAAGTATTTGCATCTAACAATAGTTCCATAAATGTTCTCTAGACACCTGTTCATGATCTATAGCTGTGACCAAAGGTTTTGCATCGCCCTATAGAATGAACTCATTTTGCTTCATAAAGTCGAATGAAAGTTGCTGAACAATGTGACGTTAACATATCGAATTACACACCGGCGCTTTGGAGTTTTCCATATACAAAAATTGAAAAATGTGACATTTTGAAATCTAACATGAAATACTGAAGTATGATCTAAATGATCTATCTATCTATCTATCTATCTGTCTGTCTGTCTATCTATGTCTGTCTGTATGTCTGATTATCTATCTATCTATCTATCTATCTATCTATCTGTCTGTCTGTCATCTATCTATCTGTCTGTCTGTCTGTCTGTCAGTCTGTCTGTCTGTCATCTATCTATCTATCTGTCTGTCAGTCTGTCTGTCTGTCTGTCTGTCTGTCTGTCTGTCATCTATCTATCTATCTATCTATCTATCTGTCTCTGTCTGTATCTATCTGTCTGTCTGTCTGTCTGTCTGTCTGTCTGTCTGTCTGTATCTATCTGTTTATATTAACAGATCGGACCGATTAATCAACTGAAGAGTTGATCGCAGTCTTTTATTTACTTATTTATTTATTTATTATTATTTTCATTTTTTTTACAATTTAATCATGCAGAATTGTATTTTTGTCCAATCATTATTGAGCAGAGGCGGGACATCAATTTGCTATGTGCGCCGTGTAAGAATAGCAGAATTTCGCTGATTTTTTTTGCTAATCCTATAGACCCTTACTGAGAATTATATTGAGAACGTCAAATTAATATTTCGAATTGCTTTTTACAAATTAAAAAACAAACAAACAAAAAAATGTCAGACAACCAGGACATCGTAGTTGATTTGGTTAAGAATCAATTTTCAAGAACTTTCTCAGAAAAATTGGAGATTTTTAAAAAAATGAAGGTATACACCACAAATACCCAAACTGACACAGGAAGTGGCTATACTCGCCACTTCCAACATTCAAATTATGAAAGATATCCGTGGTTTACCGGATTTATGTTCAACTGGATGAGAAGAGTCAGAATACAGCGCAACGAACAAGTAAGAAAAAATCATCGTGAGGTTCTTCACCGCAAGAACTGAAGAATTCAAAACGGCTTAATCTCTTCGGCGTTTCAAGTTCTGCAAGATGCAAAAACACAGAATGGAAGCCAAGTACGGAGCTGTAATGACAAGCTCGGCTGTCCTGCGTTTTCAGGTGTGTGACTGAGAGCGGCCCGAAAGAACGAATGCTCTGTGAAAGTGTGTTACATTTACTAAAATAAAAACAAGAATAAAAACGCTTTTTTGTCTTAGACATGTTGCGTTTTTCTGCTCTGATGCATTCTGAGCATCAACAATTTACTCAAAGCCTCCACTAGTGTTTTCTACTATTATAACAACCTTGACTCGCATACAGAAGGGAACACATTGAGTGAAATCGCTCGATTTTCAAGGTGTGGTATCCGAAGCACAATCAACAAGCACAGAGAAACATCATCTGTATGACAAACCCAGGACTGGAAGACCCAAAAAGCTGTCTAACAAGGACGAGAGACACTTGAAGATAATATCCTTCAGGAATAGAAAGAAGACAAGAGTTGAATTGATAACAGAACTGGCAGAAGGCCCAGGTGTCGTTGTCCATCCAACAACAGTCCAAAGCACCTTTGACCATTGTTCCATAGTCCAATTTCTGTGTTCTTGTGCATATTTTAGCCTTTTAGTCTTGATCCCCTTTCTTAACAGAGGTATTCTTACTGCAACACATCCTTCAAGTCCTGATTTCAAGACTGATCTTCGTCCTGTTTTATTTTGATGGATAGCGACACCTGGGCCTTCTGCCAGTTCTGTTATCAATTCAACTCTTGTCTTCTTTCTATTCCTGAAGGATATTATCTTCAAGTGTCTCTCGTCCTTGTTAGACAGCTTTTTGGGTCTTCCAGTCCTGGGTTTGTCATACAGATGATGTTTCTCTGTGCTTGTTGATTGTGCTTCGGATACCACACCTTGAAAATCGAGGGATGCGAGCGATTTCACTCAATGTGTTTCCTTCTTTAAGCAAGTCAAGGTTATTATAATAGTAGAAAACACTAGTGGAGGCTTTGAGTAAATTGTTGATGCTCAGAATGCATCAGAGTAGAAAAATGCAACATGTCTAAGACTTTTGCACAGCAATGTGTAATATATATATATATATATATATATATATATATATATATATATATATATATATATATATATATATACATATTTAAATTATAAATTCTAGGTGATGCAAAACTTTTGGCCAGAGCTGTAGAAGCAAAGTTGTGCGTGGCCGGCCTTAAAATGAAAAGCAGAAATTTTGTACCTTGGCTGCAGCTTTGATGTCTTCGTCGGTGAGGGGGAAAGAGGTTTTTTCGCTTGGTTCAGGGACTCCACATCGTCGTAAAGGCACACGCGATCCTGCGAACAAGGACTGGGTTTGTGGAAGACACAAGCTGTATGGTGTTGACTCTTGTTATTTGGCACACAGACTCAACTCTGTACAAAGCACAAAAGCTGCAGAGTTGTCAAAAGGAAGTTGGGGTTTTGAAATCTGTTCCTGTTGGTTTTTATAGCCTCAGCTGCAAGAGATGATCCTTTTCGAAACCATGCGGGGGGAGGAGTCGCAAAAATCGAGGTGCAAAAACATCTTTTCAGACCGTCACGACTACGGTTTCCTGTTATTTCATTTTTGTTTTAGCTGTTTACTAAAAAACCAAAAAGTTTTTTACTTGGCTAAGAAGCTGACTGTAGTAAGACACAGCTTCTCTGTGCTTTACCATGTCTCTCTGTGCTTTACAATGCTTCCCTATGCTTTACCAGACCTCTCTGTGCTTTACAATGCTTCCCTATGCTTTACCAGACCTCTCTGTGCTTTACAATGCTTCCCTATGCTTTACCAGACCTCTCTGTGCTTTACAATGCATCCCTATGCTTTACCAGACCTCTCTGTGCTTTACAATGCTTCCCTATGCTTTACCAGACCTCTCTGTGCTTTACAATGCTTCCCTATGCTTTACCACACCTCTCCGTGCTTTACAATGCTTCCCTATGCTTTACCAGACCTCTCTGTGCTTTACAATGCTTCCCTATGCTTTACCAGACCTCTCTGTGCTTTACAATGCTTCCCTATGCTTTACCAGACCTCTCTGTGCTTTACAATGCTTCCCTATGCTTTACCAGACCTCTCTGTGCTTTACAATGCTTCCCTGTGCTTTACCAGACCTCTCTGTGCTTTACAATGCTTCCCTATGCTTTACCAGACCTCTCTGTGCTTTACAATGCTTCCCTATGCTTTACCATGTCTCTCTGTGTTTTACAATGCTTCCCTATGCTTTACCAGACCTCTCTGTGCTTTACAATGCTTCCCTATGCTTTACCAGACCTCTCTGTGCTTTACAATGCTTCCCTGTGCTTTACCAGACCTCTCTGTGCTTTACAATGCTTCCCTATGCTTTACCAGACCTCTCTGTGCTTTACAATGCTTGTCTGTGCTTTACCATGCTTTCACTGTGCTGTATTACACTGTGCTAAGCTTTTACTATGGGGAAACTTTTATAACTTTTAGAAAGACAGTTCATTTAAAAAGCAAAACTAGTAATTGTCTTTTTGCAGCAGCGTGTCAAAACCCAAAGTAGATATGAATCTAGCTCTACAAGGCAAAGATTATTAGTCACAAGCTTGCTTAGTCACACTTCAGATCCGACCGCAGTTCCAGTTGCCAGCTGTCAGCTACATGTTGTCCCACCTATTGAATGTGATGCAATTTATCAAGGGTTGTCTAATTGGCTTCGTGTATTATGATATCTGCTGATCATGGGTAGGGCCTTCTGCCTGCAACTTTGGCTCGATGTTTTATTTGAAGACAGGAAATGACAAGAATGTAGTTTTCCATAGCTAGTTTGTCTGAATCACGAGTTGTCATTTTCAGTGCACAACACAAGGTGCCAAAAAAAGTATATGAACTCCAAATAAGCATGTTTTATACATATTGATATTCTGTATTGATTTTATAGATCATCTTAAACTCTGCATTCATAGTTTTGGAGCTTTTTACCTAATCTCATCTACTTACATAGAATCAGCACATATTTTGACATCACTGACAATTGCAATATCTACTGTGGTTGTTCCACCATTGATTGAACTATGAGTATTTGCAGAAACCTATTGCCTTTTTGTGTCTAATATTGTCCTGTGTGCAGCTGTGGTCAAAAGTCTTGCATCACCTAGAATTTAAGATTTGAGACCTTATTTATTTATTTATTTTTTGTAAAAACCTACATGAACATAATTAAGATCTTTTGTTTAAAGTCGTGTAATCAAAGAAACGACAATGATATCGCAAAAGTCGACCGGAAGCCATAATAGTCGTACAGTATTTCATGTTAGATTTCGAAAGGTCACATTTTTCAATTGTCAGTTTTTCGTAAAGTATATGGAAAACTAGGAAGTGCTGTTGTAATTCAATATGTTAACGTAACATTATTAAGCAGGTTTCATTCGACCCTATGAAGCAGAATTAGTTCATTCTAGAAGGCGATGCAAAACTTTTGCTCATAGCTGTTGGCCTACTTTTGCAATTTTGCTAATGTTAAGGTCGCTTTGTTCCTGCTCGGCATTCATCTTTAGCAAACACCAACTCAGTGCTACAGAAAAATGATCTGTATATTTATTTTGTGTCCACTAGGTGGCAGTAAAGCTTAGAGAAAGACAGTCTACCTTGTGTTTGACTGCAAGTAATTGAATCTGCCCTGCATGAAGTCCAATACAATCGAAGTATTTTTAATCTTTGATATGAAAAAAGTGAAGAAACAGCTGCTTGGGTTTGTGAAAAGGGCTTAATGTCAAATGAAAATACATTTAAATGTTTTCTCAACCTGTTTGGTGCCTTTTGAAGAGAGGCCTCATCCTTTTCCAAACCACGAGAGCTCTCGTCGTGAACGAATTTGTTAAACGGCAGAAATCGCGGACGACGTTGGTTCGTTTTCATTTTCATTTTCAGTGTTTCCCCGTGTAGTTTGCACCCTGCAGTAACACTGGTTCGGATTGGCAGTTTCTTACCTCATTGAGGTTCTCATAGCTGTTGCCATGGCATTTTAGGGCCTTCTGGAACATCTGAGCCACAGTGTGGTAAACAAACTCATACTGCTCCTGAGGACAGATATGGGAGGGGGGAACGACTGTATTAATAATAATAATAAATGATAATAATAATAATTAGTAGTAGAAGGACAAATGTACACCTAACTGGGTGTAAAGAGGCTTTTGAATATTGGTATCAATAAATGGAAGCTTACTAACACAGCAATTGTTACAGGGCCATTCATTTGAAGACATCAGATTAGTTTCCTTACAGCTGTTCTAAAGTTGGTAAAGTTCTCTAACCTAGGGCTTAAAGGGTACATAAGGACGTTTTTAATTATTTGATTGTGTTACATGTTCCCATGTGTTGCTACAACTATTTATGTAAGGTGTGTGTGTGTGTGTTGTTTTTTCTCAGAACTACATTTCCCATCATCCTCCTGCTCACATATGTAACCGAGATGGATTTACCAGTGAGCAGGAGGATGATGGGAAATGTAGTTCTGAGAGGTCAATGCGGGTACATGGGAAGCCATCTTGAGGCAGGGAATTTAAAAGTTAAAAAAAGTGGTCAAAATGTAAAAAATTAATTAAAACAACACACACACCTCCACGTAAACAGTTGTAGCAAATCGGGATCCTCTGCTCCAACACACATTGTGTGATGACTTTTTAAAACGCTCTAGAGAGGTGCTTTGATGGATGAAGGGTTAGCCAGTTTACCTTGGTCTGCACAGCCGATGGCCTCTGCTTTCTGATTTCCAGCACAATATCCCAGATGCTGAAGGATGCGGTGATTCTCTGTGGAGGAACAAAAAAAAAAGAAAATAATAATAATAATAATAATTTGCAATTTCACCCAAAGAAAAATTCACCGTATAGAATGAACTCATTTTGCTTCATAAATTCAAATGAAATCTGGTGAATAATGCTAACATGTTCAATTGCCTTCCGCCTTGTAGTTTTCCATACACACTGATAAATTGGAAATTCCAAAATCTAACATGAAATACTGCTGTACTACTGTTATGGCTTCCGGTAGACTCTTGCAATATCATTTGTAGTTTCTCTGATTACATGATGTTAAATAAAATATCTAAATTATAGTTGTCTTTTTTAATGATGTCTCAATTCTAGGTGATGCAAAACTTTTGGCCAGAGCTGTATTAAATGTTATTATTATTTATTTCTTAGCAGACACCCTTATCCAGGGCGACTTACAATTGTTACAAGATATTACATTATTTTCACATACAATTACCCATTTATACAGTTGGGTTTTTTACTGGAGCAATCTAGGTAAAGTACCTTGCTCAAGGGTACAGCAGCAGTGTCCCCCACCTGGGATTGAACCCACGACCCTCCGGTCAAGAGTCTAGAGCCCTAACCACTACTCCACACTACTACTGTGAAGTATTCAGAGCTAGACAGACAGACAGAGCCTCCAAATATCACCAGATTCTAAAAGCTGTCAATAACACTACAGCTATAGTTTTTCTAGCACCATACCTCTGTTAGAAGGAGATCACGGATGTAATCCACTGCACATATCACTCCCGTCCTGCCACAGCCAGCGCTGTCAGAGAAAAGAGACACACCAATGATATCTCCTGCCACGCTAGCCTGAAGGAAGCTAGTTGCCATACCTTTTCTAGCTGATCAAAGTTAGTTCGAGTTAGTTAGTTTGCACTTTACTTGCTCTTATCTGCTCCCTATTTTACTGCATTTAATCATGTACTTTAGTGTACTGTAATCAAGTGTTATTTAATCTGTAGTATTTTGTATTTAATTATATCCTGATGTAACTATCACTGAAACTGTTATCTGCTCCGTTATTGAATCGTATTTTGTCATACTTGTACTTCCCTATGCTTTACCAGACCTCTCTGTGCTTTACAATGCTTCCCTATGCTTTACCAGACCTCTCTGTGCTTTACAATGTTTCCCTATGCTTTACCAGACCTCTCTGTGCTTTACAATGTTTCCCTATGCTTTACCAGACCTCTCTGTGCTTTACAATGTTTCCCTATGCTTTACCAGACCTCTCTGTGCTTTACAATGTTTCCCTATGCTTTACCAGACCTCTCTGTGCTTTACAATGTTTCCCTATGCTTTACCAGACCTCTCTGTGCTTTACAATGCTTCCCTATGCTTTACCAGACCTCTCTGTGCTTTACAATGTTTCCCTATGCTTTACCAGACCTCTCTGTGCTTTACAATGCTTCCCTATGCTTTACCAGACCTCTCTGTGCTTTACAATGCTTCCCTATGCTTTACCAGACCTCTCTGTGCTTTGCAATGCTTCCCTATGCTTTACCAGACCTCTCTGTGCTTTACAATGCTTCCCTATGCTTTACCAGACCTCTCTGTGCTTTACAATGTTTCCCTATGCTTTACCAGACCTCTCTGTGCTTTACAATGTTTCCCTATGCTTTACCAGACCTCTCTGTGCTTTACAATGCTTCCCTATGCTTTACCAGACCTCTCTGTGCTTTACAATGTTTCCCTATGCTTTACCAGACCTCTCTGTGCTTTACAATGCTTCCCTATGCTTTACCAGACCTCTCTGTGCTTTACAATGTTTCCCTATGCTTTACCAGACCTCTCTGTGCTTTACAATGCTTCCCTATGCTTTACCAGACCTCTCTGTGCTTTACAATGCTTCCCTATGCTTTACCAGACCTCTCTGTGCTTTACAATGCTTCCCTATGCTTTACCAGACCTCTCTGTGCTTTACAATGCTTCCCTATGCTTTACCAGACCTCTCTGTGCTTTACAATGCTTCCCTATGTCTTACCAGACCTCTCTGTGCTTTACAATGCTTCCCTATGCTTTACCAGATCTCTCTGTGCTTTACAATGCTTCCCTATGCTTTACCAGACCTCTCTGTGCTTTACAATGCTTCCCTATGCTTTACCACACCTCTCTGTGCTTTACAATGCTTCCCTATGCTTTACCACACCTCTCTGTGCTTTACAATGCTTCCCTATGCTTTACCACACCTCTCTGTGCTTTACAATGCTTCCCCATGCTTTACCATGCTTTCACTGTGCTGTATTACACTGTGCTAAGCTTTTACTATGGGGAAACTTTTATAACTTTTAGAAAGACAGTTCATTTAAAAAGCAAAACTAGTAATTGTCTTTTTGCAGCAGTGTGTCAAAACCCAAAGTAGATATGAATCTAGCTCTACAAGGCAAAGATTATTAGTCACAAGCTTGCTTAGTCACACGTCAGATCCAACCGCAGTTCCAGTACAGGAAAAAAGCCAGCTGTCAGTTACATGTTGTCCCATCGATTTGAATGTGATGCAATTTATCAAGGGTTGTCTAATTGGCTTCGTGTAATAATAATATTTTAGAGACGTCATAATAATTGTTGCGACTGTTCAACTGCTTTCATTTCAAAGCCGAGTAATTTGCTGACCACGGTGAGAAACTAACTTTAACAGAATCCTGCTAATTGTAATTTTGATCAATAATGTGTTGGAATTGGAACTGATTTTAAAGAGGAATTGAAAACCAGGAATTGAACCCAAGCCCACCTGTCTTATCAATGTTTTTTTTTTTGTTTTTTTTTAACAAAAATAGTTCATTGTTAATTGATCACTTAATTTTACTGTGCATCAAACTGGACCGCCACGTGACACACGGTGAGTTGGTGGCTTTGAACCTCCTGGTATCAAGACCCTTTTCATTAACCCCTGGATGACCAAGTCTCTTATTGGGGTACCTGCAGTGGATGAGGATGGGGGCCGTGTCGCCCGCCTGTCTGGAGTGCACCTCCTCCATCATGTCCAGAATCCCATCGCAGTCGCTGGGAATCCCATGGTCTGGCCAGGCGGTGTACTGGAAATGGGAAAGTGTCCGAACTTCCTGTTGGGAAAGCACAGGTTTGTATGGATCTGTTTTCTATACTGTATAGTCTCTCCATTTTCAATGCAGCAAAATTGTTGTACAGTCAACTTCACCCAGTGTAATCATTTTACAAAAGAAACCACTTTTACAATGGGAAACTTTTATAAGGGTTAGTTTACTATGGATTGTTTTTTTAATATGCTTTACCATACCTCTCTGTGCTTTACAATGCTTCGCTATGCTTTACCAGATCTCTCTGTGCTTTACAATGCTTCCCTATGCTTTACCAGACCTCTCTGTGCTTTACAATGCTTCCCTATGCTTTACCACACCTCTCTGTGCTTTACAATGCTTCCCTATGCTTTACTACACCTCTCTGTGCTTTACAATGCTTCCCTATGCTTTACAGGACCTCTCTGTGCTTTACAATGCTTCCCTATGCTTTACCACACCTCTCTGTGCTTTACAATGCTTCCATATGCTTTACAGGACCTATCTGTGCTTTACAATGCTTCCCTATGCTTTACCAGACCTCTCTGTGCTTTACAATGCTTCCCTATGCTTTACCAGACCTCTCTGTGCTTTACAATGCTTCCCTATGCTTTACCAGACCTCTCTGTGCTTTACAATGCTTCCCTATGCTTTACCAGACCTCTCTGTGCTTTACAATGCTTCCCTATGCTTTACCAGACCTCTCTGTGCTTTACAATGCTTCCCTATGCTTTACCAGACCTCTCTGTGCTTTACAATGCTTCCCTATGCTTTACCAGACCTCTCTGTGCTTTACAATGCAATGCTTTACCACACCTCTCTCTGCGTTACAATGCTATGCTTTACCATGCTTTCACTGTGCTTTATTACACTTTGCAATGCTTTTACTATGGGAGACTTTAATAAGAATTGTATGTCCAGTTTTGTAGTATTCGAGTTATTGCATTAGGTTACAGTTTAACTGCACTTACCCCCTGGCACTGCACAGAGAGCATTCGAATAATGACCTCTTCATTAGATCTGGACTCATCAAGCTGGGAAAAGATGACAGGGGAAGCTTGAAAATATATTACTTTAGCGAGAGCACAGAATACTGTGTTCTAACCTAGACTGAACACAATTGGACAGACCGTTCTTTAGATACGCTGAAACCTCTCTTAGGAAGCCAGTCAAAGAACAAACTAAATGTGGTCTTACTAATGGGAGATGCACTGCAATCTAGACACATGACATCATCCAGGAATCGAGAGATTTAAGGTCTGAAGACTGAGGGAGCTTATTTAGCCTGGAAGGTAGATCTAAGTTTTTAATATAGCACTGCCCCTTTGCTTTGGTCTGCTGAGTACTTCTCTCACCCATAACTATTAAAACATTCAATAGTGCTCAATTCAGAAAGACTAAAACGTAACAGGTTCAATGATAAACGTTTCGACTGGACGTCTTTCCCTAGAGGCTGTGTACTCACGTTGGTGATCACAAAATCTCCAAAGATTGCCGTCTCGCTGTGGTCTGCCCAGTATCGTTCACACTTTTTCTATAAGAGAATAATATTGTATTAGAGGATTTCGTTTACAAAAATATGTTGTCGGTTTGAGTTGCTGAGTGGTTAGGGAAAGAAAGAAAGAAAGAAAGAAAGAAAGAAAGAAAGCGCTGGGCTGCAGTGTGGAAGGCAGCGGGTTTGAGGAGCTCAGTGGTTAGATAAAGAAAGCGCTGGGCTGCAGTGTGGAAGGCAGCGGGTTTGAGGAGCTCAGTGGTTAGATAAAGAAAGCGCTGGGCTGCAGTGTGGAAGGCAGCGGGTTTGAGGAGCTCAGTGGTTAGATAAAGAAAGCGCTGGGCTGCAGTGTGGAAGGCAGCGGGTTTGAGGAGCTCAGTGGTAAGAGCGCTGGGCTGCAGTGTGGAAGGCAGCGGGTATAATGCCGGGCTGTAGTTGGGTTTGAATAATTCAGTTCTTTGTATTTACCTTTCCAAGCTCAATCTCTCTGCAAGCCATTATGCAAACCTGAAACAGAAAAAAAGTTTTCATTTTCATTCTACTGTCTGCATTGCCAATGATGGTCATTGTGGAAGGGTATAGTTAGCATGCTGTGGTCCCATTTTACCAATGGCAGCCCTGTCCCATTGGAGCTATCACCGCTACTGTGGAACTACTGCATTAAAATTCTAGAACCACAACTGCATTCCGGTGAAGATCATTTGGTAATGCTATGTCATACGAGTTCTCCCATCCCAGACTGGGTAACCCTTTGTCCTTCATTACCTTCACTTTATACTGCCAGATCATCCTCCATAAATCCACCACAGTGTGACTCAGGGGGCCTTGGGTGGCGATGTAGCAATGATTCTCCAGCGCCCCCTGTAAAAAAACAAAAAAAACAAAAAAGAATTTTGGACAGACTGTATATTGCTGATAAAAAGAAGTTTGTGAATTATCCTGTACGGTTAAATATCTTTGGCTGCAGCTGGGCACTGCGATGGGGTGAAAAAAACTCTCACTCGTAAACAGTGTTCGTTTTTGCAAGTTGTATTTTGTGATTAATCTATTACTGTATGACTCCCCCCTGCGCACCACGCGACCGTGCCTTTACCAGGGGAGACCCTCGGGGACCCCTGCGCTCCCCTGACTGTGTGACTCTCCCCTGCACACCACGCGGCCGTGCCTTTACCAGGGGAGACCCTCGGGGACCCCTGCGCTCCCCTGACTGTGTGACTCCCCCCCTGCACACCACGCGGCCATGCCTTTACCAGGGGAGACCCTCGGGGACCCCTGCGCTCCCCTGACTGTGCGACTCCCCCACCTGCACACCAC